>NW_012267476.1:99476-182067 GCF_000151885.1 Dipodomys ordii
TTTCCCTTATTTGCAATATCTAGTATATGTCTGAGTAAAGCAGAAAAGGTCAGATAAGATGATGTTAGGGAAATGAACCCTACGATATATATTCAAATCCTTTTTTCTTTCATGAGATTGTTTCTAACACATTTATAAGATTATTTCTTTGTTGCATTGTATGTCCCTCTCACACAGTATAAACCCCTGCTTTCACTGTTTTTAATGTCGTTATAATTTGTGGAGGGGAAGGGGAAAAACAAATCGTTTAAATATGGAAACAGGTGGAACCATTGCAACAATGAGATGTACAAGTCCTTATGTCAAAAACGAACTTTACACCTTTGGTGCGGGGGTGGGGGGACCGGGGAGGATTGGGTGGGGGTCTGGTGGAGGATGGGAAGGGATGGGAAGGGGAAACAAAGGAGGACGCTACAATGCTTGATAAGAGATGTACGCATCATCTTGCCCATGTAATTGTAACCCCTCTGTACAGTATTTTCACAATAAAATATGATCTAAAAATATTTATCTTTAAATAGCTGTAAATGGGATTGTAATTTAATGAAGAAATATATGAATACAGTGCATCATGATCCATGTTACCCATACCAATATTCTCACTCATTTCTCCCAAAATATGCCTTTCTTTCCTTATTTTTCATAGTTTTATAGAATATACATTGAATTATTCCCCTCCACATTCCTCATCTTTATGTTGCTACAAAGCTCTTAATATGGTCTTATGACCAACAGCAGTCACTGCAGTACAAGAGTTGAGACTTTTGTCACATGTTTTAAGAATAATATTTTACTGTGTTATGTCAAGCTACTTCTGGGATAATGAAATATTCCAGGAAGGAATTATATGCCCACAATAAATGAATGGTAGTAATCTTGCTGGGATCTCCTGAAATAATAAATTAAGAGGATACATGTATATATATTTATAAAGTGCTGCTTATTGCTTTCATTTCTGATCTCAGTAATGACCATTTGACAATTATTCAACATTACTCATGACATTATACATGACATCCACTGGAGGGTGATTTACTGCCAGCACTAGCTGTACAGCTTGAAGTCTGTGGACTAAGATGAACTTACATTCAATCCATAGTTACATGATGTCATAGCACAGAGTACCTAAAAAATAAAAATAAATAAATAAATAAAATAAAAAATAAACCCACCTCTTCACTAGATGTGAGTGTCTATGGACAAAAACAGAAACACTAGTACTACCTCTCTTTCTTTCTTTCTTTCTTTCTTTCTTTCTTTCTTTCTTTCTTTCTTTCTTTCCTCTAATCTGGACCTGGGTCTAGGGCCTAGGAGATGTCCTGAGCCTCTTTTGTGTCCAAGGCTAGCTCTCTATTACTTGAGCCACAGTGCTGCTTTCCTCTTTTTCTTCATAATTTATTGGAGGTAAGAGTCTCACAGACTTTTCTGTCTGGGCTGGCTCTGGAATGTGATCCTCGGATCTCAATCTCTTGAATGGATAAGATTATAGATGAGAACCACCAGTGTCCAGATTACTCATGCTTTGCCTACCCATTTCCTTACCCATGGCTCCAGTGTAGACTGGAATCCCATTAGGCCTAGAATGTTTCACTTCCGTACATACTTATGACTACCAGAGGCCACAGAGGACAAGGTTTAATTCAGAACTAGACTTTTCTCTGTAGATCACTGGCCATCTCATTCTGGAGACAGGATTAAGGATGGAGTGGGAAGATTGTAACTGACTTGAACAGGAGCATATCAAAACAGAAGCATAGATTATAGTATTAATTTGTCTGTGGATAAAATTCTTGCTAAGTTGGATGATCACTACAATAATTTCAGCCCTTCATGAGGCTGTGGATGGGGAATCACTTGACCCAGATATTGAAATCCCTTTTATTTTGGTTTGTAATCATGTACACAAACCCATGTATCCAGTTCATGAGAAATCTCTATGTCACAACCACATGGTTTCGGAAGTGGGGTAGGCAGCCTGAGGTGAAAATATACTGAGGTAATTAAGAAGGAAGAAACTAAACAAGGCAACTAAATTATGGATGGAATTATTCTTTAACTTTGGTTTCAAAATGCAATGAAAGTTGTAGGAAGGTTTTTTGATATTCCCTATATTCACTCATTTGGTTTCATTTCCTATCTGCTTTGGAATTTTAGAGCTACTATTAGACGACCCAGTTCATGGGTATCTGGATCAGGTACTCCAGGGTCCACTGAGTTCTGTGCATTTCAGAGACACAGAGCAAGGCAAAGGATTACAAGAACAGCAGGTGCAAAGTTAAGAGTCCAGAGAATCAGCTCAAAACCAGGCCTTTTATGATTCATGGGACCAAGGTAAGTCTTGCCTGTTTACTAAGCATTCATCAGCATCCACACCTCTTTGATGATAAGACCACATTGTTCCTTGCTCCTCATTCTATTAAAAATAGCAGCAGTGGCTGCTTGCTAGTAACTCACCCTGTAATTCTAGCTATTCAGTCAGTTGGTACATAAGGGTCACAGTTCAAAGCCAGCCTGGGCTGAAATATTTGTTAGACTCGAATCCCCAATTGACTACTACAAAACCAGAAGTGGACCTATGACTCAAAATGTTAGAGCACTAACCTTGAGCCAAAGGGCTCAGGGACAGATCCCAGGTCCCGAGTTTCAGCCCCACAAACAAGAACAAGAACAAGAACAACAGTCCTGTTGTTGTCACTATATGGATGGAGCCACTAGGCAAGGACCAGTGACCCAGCCATATATTGTAGAATTCATAGCTAGGAACCATTAGGGTGACCTTCAATAAATACCAGATTTCCAGTATCAAATTCAGAATGTGACATTGGGCTGAGGACCAGTATGTGTGTGTACCTGAAGGCCACAAGCCACCTGGGATGTGCAGGACAGCACTAGCACTTTAGGAAAAATTCAATGAAACAAGTCATTCCCAAAGAGGGAAGGGCTGAAGGAGGTACAAGGGCAACAAATGTGCATTAAAATAAATGGGAGGTGGCAGGACTCCCACAAACCAGGTAGTTGTACCTCAACACACAGTACTTAGTGTTGGGACAAAACATTTTTTGGGATGGTAGTTCTAGGGACCTGCTCTGATATCCACTGAACTTCTCCAAGTATTTTCTATCAATCTTCCCATTGGTGTAGGACAGATTACTCTATTTTCTTCTATTCTTCCTTGTCAGACTCAGTGAAGATAGGCTTTTCCTCTTTCACCAAGGGAAGTGAATTTCTGACTGCATTGCTGATGTCCCCTTTCTATATTGCAGGGCACTGGTGCATCCCCACTGACACCCCAAGTTCAGCAATTCCAGAATACTCGGGTAGTAAGAGAGCCCTTGCAAGCCCACAACCCTGCATGGGGCTCAGGAAAGAAGGCATGAGGTAGATGAGGAACACATAAGTAACAGTAGAAACTCAGCTACTCTTAATCACCTCCCAACTCTAAGCATGATGGACACTGAGGACTATGTCCTTTGTCATTGGAAAGGAGACTTGTGGCCTGAAAAGGTGTTGTCCAGAGTAGGGACTGAAACAAATAATGAAGGAACAGACGCATTCCTCTTAAATGCCAATCCTCTCTGTAGATGAAAGAGTGCTAGTGAGAAGCACAGATGTAATGTCCCTCATAGAGGCTGAGATTGAAGCCATTGTCTCCTCAGCAGAAGTATGCTTGAGGGCCAATGACCCACCAACAAATTCTCAGGGGCAGGACACTGGCCCACAAGGCCAGGCTAGTGCTTATACAAAAGCACTTAGACTAGCACTGGAGATTCTGTATTGTAGAAAACTAGCTGAGCAAGAAACCACGGTGGAGTTTCCACAGTCAGAGCTAAAAGGATCAAGTACCCAGCCTGGCCCTGGCCCTTACCCTGTCAAGAAGTAGCAGAAACACAAACTGAATTCTGAATGAAAGTTTGCAAGAGAGCATGCTTACCATTCCAACATGTGTGGCATGCAGGCAGTGAGCACGCTGTCCCTGGTAAAGAATCCATGGCACCAACAGCCATTACTGCTTCTCCAGATGAAATGCAAGCAGAGGTATCAGAAAGCTCCAGTGGGAGCCCACAAGTACCAACATTTAAGGAAGCCATTAATGGAAAAGAGAGTGAGGGACACATAGGAGCCCCAACACCCGGGTCCTCTAGTCACCTTATGACCTGGAAAAGGCCATATGCTAAAGCTAAATTTCCATATCTATTCGTATGACCAGTAGTGGTCCTCACCAGGCTTAAAAACTGAGCCGGAAGGCTGAGGATGACAGCAGAAGGGTCAAAGTTTCTGAAGCCCACAAGATCACAATTCCCAAAAGGGTATGGAGAATTCTGCCAAGAGTGCCTCAAATGCAATCTTGCCAGGGGCAAGGGCATTCTTTTCATCTCCAAACTCATTGCTTCCCCATTGTCTCCCTACCTCAAACCACAAAAGGAAGTGCCAGGAAGCAGGTTTTAAAGCAGTAAGGAAGCAATGCAAAACTCCTAAGAAATCCAATGGATCTAGGGCCATTATTACCAAGAAAGAAGTTCAGAAAAGAAGAGAAACAGAAACCAAAAGTGTGGCTCCCAGGAGGAAGGCACTTCCCTTTGAAAGAAGTGTGGTTTTATCCAAAAAGTTATCCATTTTGGCCATGTATGGTACAGTGTGGACCAAACCAAGAACACAGCCAGGGTGCTCTTGATTGAGACCAACGTGCTTCCTGAGTGAAGTGGCATTCAGGTTCATCTTTGCAAACTAAAGCACCTGGAGTGTAGGTCGAAAGACACACTTGTGCAGAGAGCCAGCCAACATTAGAGCCTTAGTGTGGCCTGGTGTTTCTCACTCATCATTACACACTACAAAGAACAGGTGGCATCATGATTTTGCAAAGGTTCCTTTTTGTACTATTTTGCAACCAATGGTACTTTCCTACTCTGGGAGGCCCTTGAAAAAGCTTACCTAGAGATTGATTTTCCAGTGGTAAACTACACCCACCTGGGCAATTCTGAAGAGGAAACCTACCTGGATGGAAAGAGTCCCCCAAGCAAGCAGAATTTGCCAGAGTGTGAAAATGGAGAGGTGGAGAAGGAGGAGAAGGAACACAAAGAGGAGAGCAGAAGGACAAGGAGCAGGAGAAGGATGAGAAGGAGCATGATGTAGACAATGAGGAAGAGAAAAAAAGAGAATGAGAAAAGTAAAGAATAAGAATTGAAGGAAGATGAGAAGATAAGAAGAAAAAGTGGAGAAAAGGAGGGAAAGGAGGAGAAAGAAGGGAAGGAGGAGGAGAAGCCAGAGGTTGAGGAGAAGGAAGGAAAGGAGAAGGAGTAGGAGAAGGGGAAAGTGGAAGAGAAAGAACTGGAGGAGGAGAAGGTAAAGAAGGAGGAGGAGAAAGTGGAGAAAGAGGAGGAAAAGGAGGAGAAAGAGGAGAAGGAAGAGGAAGAGGACATGGGAAAGCAGGAATTTCAGGAGGAGGAGAAGGAGAAGAGAGAAAAATTCACAGAAAGAATTGAAAGAAAAGATGTTAGGGAAAGAAGAATAGAATTTGGAGAAAAAGGAGAAGAAAGGGGAGGAAGAAGAAATAGAGGAAGTAGGAAAAGGAGGAGGAGGAGGAGGAGAATCAGGAGGTGAAGGGAAGCAGGAGGAGGAGGAGAAAGAAGTGAAGAAAAAGGAAGAGGAAGAGAAGGAAGAAGAAGAAAATAATGAAAAAAGCAAGAGAAAGAATTAGAGGATGTAAAGAAGGTAGAGATCAAGGAAGCAAAGATGAATAAAAAGGAGGAGAAGGAGGAGGAGGAGGAGAATTTGGAGGAGAAGCAGGAGGTGGAGGTGAAGGAGGAGTTGGAGGAGGAGAACACGGGCAATGAGGAGAAAAACTAAGAGGATAATGAGGGGAAGGTAGAGAGGGGAGAGGAGGAAGAGGTGAAGACAGAGGAGGCTGTGAAGGTAGAGAAAAAGGAAGAGGAGGAGAAGGAGAAGTCAGAGATGGAGGAGAATGTAGGGGAGGAGAAGATGGAGGAGGTAATGGGAGAGGAGGAAGAAAAGGAGGAGAAAGAGGAAAAGGAGAAGGAGGAGGAAAAGAAGAAGGAGCAGGAGGGGGAGAAGCAGAAGAATGTAACAAGGAGGTGGAGAATGAGCAGGAGGAGGAGGAGGAGGAGGAGGAGGAGAAGGAAGAGCAGATCAGAAATCACAAATTGGTCCTGTAAGATACCTACTGCATTGTATACATGAAAAGTGGGCCATAGTCCAGTATGTTTATTTCATTTACCCTATGTTTGACATGCACAGTTCTGTAAATTTTAGACCTCACCAACATAAAATCTTCCTTTTGCTCAAATTGTTTTGTGCATGTCATTCTCTTTAGTTAACATTTATGGTTCTCAAATTAGTCATGAGATATTAATTCCATAGATCATGTCTCCTTTTCCAGGGATTAAACAGCAGTAATTGTGAGATCTCAATGTATAGTTTTGTAGAAATATCAATTGCACCTTGTATTCTTCCCAAGGGACAAGTGGATCTAAAATGGATCTCTGATGTAATCTCTGTCTATATTTGGAGAAAGAGTCCTGAGTATTGAACCCAGTGACAGAGTATTGACCCAGTGTCTTTGATAACATTGCAGTCCATCTTCAAGTACCACTGTTGAATTCCATCAAAATACAGACTTGTGTCACCTGCCTGAGTATTACTAGAGCATGGGGAATTCCCAGCCTGCACTAACCACTTTGTCAGTCTAGGGCAGGATCAACAGCTCTTTGCCCCTGAAATGCCACCTCTGAGAAGGCCCTTCTTCAAGGGTTGAACAACTTCCAGAGGCCTGCAGGGCCATAGGGCCTCAACCTCCCTGACAGCAGACTTGGTCATCTTCATGGTGACATCTGTCCCCACAAGTTGAATCCTTCAGATCTCAGGGGCTACCCAGCCCCTGGGAGCTCCAACTACCTACTATGGACCCCATCAACCTGCTGCATTGTTAGGTACACTGAATGCCTTCAAATGGGCATTTTTTAAAATCTCAAGCCATGCAAGACTTCTATTTGGAAGTCATTAAGGGCAGGGCCAGACTGGTTTATACAACAGAAATGTAGTCTAGTCTGTCATAAGAAACACAGAACTTTCATTCAGACTGGTAGAGTAGTGCATGGTCAGGGTCTGCACATTTGACCATGGACTTGATGAGCACCATATCCCTCAATGGGGCTTCTGGACAGGCAAAATTCAACAGACATTATTTTTAATGTATATGAAGTGAAGCCAATATGTTAGGATACTATTGAGTGAAAAGGTGTTTTTTGAGAGAAAAATATAAGTAAAGCTAGTTTATTTAAAAAACTCTGTGAAAATGAATTGTTATTGGATTCATGGATTGTCAGTGGATCTGGAAGTATTATAGGAAGATGGCCATTTTTGTAAAGTTGTGCTACCTGTCTCCCTGGTGGGTATTAGTGTGCATTTTACAAAGATGCAGTCTGGATTGATAATAAAACCAAAGTGTCTTTCAGCCTCACCATTTGCTGTACAGTATGGGGGAATATAACTATGGCTCAACCTAGATGCAGCTACAAAAAATGTACAAACTCTCATTCAGAAAATCTATACCTGGAAAACTTGTCTTTTGGATGTTTACAACAAACTCAATTGTTTGTTCAATAAAGGTTTACATTCTTACTTCATGTTGTGGACTTTTACAGATTGGCCTTACAAGTTTTATAATCACTAGGTGAGATCTACCTGAACTTGGCCTTTGCCTGTAGGAGAGCAAGTCTCACAGGGCCCACTTCCTCAACACTATGATGTCTTCCTGTCCCTGGGAATTATGAGGAACAGATTAGCTCGCTGCTCTCTGGGGACTTTATCTACCTAGACAGCATGCTTTATTTTCTCTGAGGTAGTTATTTTCTGACTTCTACATAATATCCCACTTCAGCTTCCCTATACTCCACTTTAGATTCTAATATTTTTTGTAGATCCCATTCATTCATCCATTCAGTAAGTCATTCATTCACTCCCACCATTACTCCCCCATAGGTCCAGAGATCAAGAGATTGTGAGTGTTCTTCCACATGTGCAGTTGCGAAGGTCACCTATGCTAGGCCTAAACTGAACATCTGATCCAGGTGTGAGGTGTGCTTGTGTAAAATGAAATACTTGTCAGTCATTCATACTGAGCCAGCAGACATAGGAGCCCTGGTCTCACCTCCTCTGCTCAGTGTGTCATTGGCTAAACATCAGGCTCTTTTGTTCATGGTTGATGATAGTGCTACATAGATTCAACATGTACAGGATGTCCAGGTCTCTCTATCCACAAATGAGACTGCCCAAGGAGGTGTGGAGCCTTAATTGAATTCGATGTATAATTTTCTGATCAAGTATTATGTCTTTTATTCTATGCATAATTTGCTTACTGGGGTTAATCTTGCCCTGGGCCAAGTGTCATGCTTGCCCAAAATTCTTTAGCTTCTCTCCCAAATCCTCTGAAACCCCATCACCTGTTCATTGCACTTTCAAATATGGGCTTTGGTCAAGTGAGGGCCAAACTTGGCCTCAACCCTCATGCCTTTGTTTACAATGAGCTCCCTTTACTTTTCTGCCCACAAACCATTACCAAATTCTTCACCCTCCCCTCATTTTTCTCATCCTTGCCTATTCCATGAGTGCACTGGGCCTCATAAGATGGCCAAAATCACTGAAGAGCAAAAAGCCCAGCCCAGCTGAGAAGCAATACTGGAGGTAAATCCTGAGTTCTTTCTCCATTTAGGTCAGCTCTAGTTAATTTATATGAATTAAGCTTTATAACTAGGGAATATTTTCCTTTATAGGTGAGATATTAATTTTGTCTAAGTTTGCTTTCTTGAAAAAGGTAATAATTCATCAGTAGAGACACTGAGAAATAAATCTACTGGGCATATACCTCCGCCTCGGCATTTGTTAAGTTTACTTTTGCATTGTAAGTATGACTATCCACTGATCTTGTCAGTCCATCCAACAGTACAAACAATTGTCCATTTTCTCTCTTTAAATGCCTTTGTGATTCTATTTCACACACTACTGTTGTGGGTGGTTAAAGTACTAGATTACAAACAAGTGGTGACAACACCAGTTTACTCTAAGTTATATCTGCAACTCCAAATTAAACAAAAGTTTCAGGGCTGGGAATGTGGCTCAGTGGTAGAGTATTTGCCTTGCGTGCATGAGGCCCTGGATTCAATTCTTTAGCACCACATAAGCATAAAAAGCCAGAAGTGGCACTGTGGCTCAAGTGGTAGAGCGCTAGTCTTCAGCTGAAGAGCTGAGGGACAGCACCTAGGTCCAGAATTCAGGCCCCACGACTGACAAAAAAGTTTCATTTACAAGTATAATTGCATTGTGGTGCTATTCTTTGCAGATATATTTGTTTTGTAATTCCTCAAATTGAGTATTAATTCTGATGTCCAAATTGGAAGAAAGCATAGCATTCATTCCCAGTGTGCTCACCACACTGTTCCCTCTATACTCTACTTGCAAATATTTCCAGGGGTTGATACACTTGTGTCTATTATAAACATACTATACACATATACACATGGGCATTTTCTTGCCTTTGTTCATCCTCTTCTCCCTTGCTCACTCAGTATGGACATGACATTAAGTTGACTGCATATTTCCCCAAAAGTCTTGGGTGTATAGATACCAGTCCTGATATGGGAACATCCTTGGATCAGATGTGTACTGTGATAAATTGCCAGATTTCAGGTGGGGGATGAAGGAACCCTACAGATGGTGAACTTGTGGACAAAGGCTTCAAGCCAGCAGGAGCAGGTTGGAGACTTGGGTTTGTCTCTCATCTGTCCTGTGATCTCAAAACAGTCCCTTCCTCTCTTTTGAGCTTCAATTTCCTCTTGTCAAATGCAGAACTCAACATCATGAGGCTTAAAGTGAAGTAGGATGCACCGCCAGAAAGGACTACCATGATGAGTCATTATTATTGATGCTCTTGCACCTGGCAAGCCACAGCAGTCTCAGGTGCATGGGCTCTGTGCCTTTATGATATGGAGCAGGGACTTCCCTTGTGCTCCTTCCTTCCTCTGACATCTGCCTCCATGGCCATGCCTAGTACTCTGTTCAACTGCAAGCTCAAATCTGACAGTGGAGTTTCTCATCAGGAGAGCTGTATTTCACAAGGAATCAGAGATAAAGGAGTCCTTCCACCTCTGTACACTTTCTCAAACAATGGAGAAACTCTCCGTCCTTCCCTTCTTCCTTGCTTTACTGCTTCCTCTTCCCTAGGTAGTTTTGAGCATTCCCTCAGACTACACTGCCCTCCTTGTGGTAGATGTGTTCAGAATGGGGCCTAGCACCCTCGGAGAGAAAGTTCTGTTCAACCAATGGTTTCCTCACTACTGTGGACACTCAGGCTGCTCACTCACCCACCAATCTTCCTCACTCAGCCTTAGCAATACATTCTGAAAAAGGAGACAAAGTGGTGGGAGAGTGAAGATGCTATTAATTTGTCTTATTTTCAACTTTCTTATTATCTTCGATAAGATAAGTGAAGTGGGGTAGTGGCTATTCTGGCCACTGTCAACACCCACTTCACTGAGCATTGATGTGCAAGGTTCAGATTGGAATGCAGGCCTCTTGTGGTAATTTCTCCTTGTCGGGAGCCAAAAGTTGAGTCTCTCAACATGATAGGCTTGACTATCTCACTGGAATATCTTGAGGCTGAGTTTACAGAATCCGACCCTCATCCTCCTGCCCTAAGTAAACATCCTACAACTGCTAACGACCACCCTTTCCCCCTGCCCTAAGCAAACATCCTGCACTGCTATGGCCAATGAAAAAGCTTCCTTAATGGCCAATGAAAAAGCTTCCTTATTCCAAGCATATAAATACCCCTGTGTGAAAAATAAAAATTTGCAGCTTGATCAGAACCCTTGTCTTGCTGTCATTCTTCGTGTCTCTTGTCCCTTCATTCCTTCTAGCTTAGGTTCACTGCCCTCGTTGACGTCCTGTGGGTCGGGACATGTCCTCTCAAGGTTACGCCTCTGTTTCAGAGTCTTGCCAAATTGTTGGTCACTAAGCAGCCCTTTACATATGCATGCACACAGCATTTACAATCCCCATCCAGGAAGATTCTGGGTACACATTATCTCTGTGTGAATCAGCAGCCTCTTACTTGTCCGAACCTGATGTTTTTGACAACTGCCTCCATCTGTCCTCTGTCCACTTTTACCCTCTGTCTTGAACAGGTGAGAGAATAACTCATTCTCTCTCTGTCTCTGTCTCTTTCTCGCTGTCTCTCTCTCTCACACATACACACAAGCCTTAGTGGACATGTTCATCACCCTCAGGCTTGAGTCAGTTCATCACCTGTGCATAGGCCTCCTCTGCAGTGCTTTTGTGCTTGGTACTCTCTCTGATGATCTTAGGTGTCAACATAAGCAAGGATTTTTCCTAGAAGCCCTTGCCTGTGAGACTCAACTACAGGTGACCGAGGCAAGCACTTTAGTCCTCAGAGCTAGCAAGGAATGTGTCTGAGCTCCAACCTATCCCATCTCTTCCCTCATTTGCCCATTCCTAGGCCCTACCCATGACCCTTATTTCTGGTCTTCAGTACTCTTCTTCAGCCAGCCCACAACACAGTACAGCCCTGCAGGGTCCACTGCTTTGCCATGGTTCTGGTTTAGCCACCAGGTGCCTCAGTGACTTGCACATTATGACCTGAGTCACCTTCCTTCAATACCCTGGCCCCAGGGCCCACCTTTTCTGGAGTTGGTTGAGCTGACTCACTGGGTCTGAGGTTCCTGTTTCAGGGAGTCATGTTGTCACTGAAATCTCTAATACAGTGGAACCCACAGTCCACACAGTTACTTGACAAGGTAAGTAAGGTAAGTGGGAATAAGTAGAGGGGATGGGGCTCAGACAACTTGATGAATTGTGGGAAAGTTAGTTTCTCCTCTCCACTGTTTCCTCTCCTTCTTTACTCCCTCCCTTACTTTTCCTTACCTTCCACACTCTACTTTCCCTGACCTTTTTCCTTTTATTCCTTTTTGTTTCTCTTGCTTTGCATATCTTTGCTCTCTTTTGCTTTCTTTTTTTTGATATTGTCTGTAACTTGGGCTTGAACTAAGGGCCTATGTGCTATCCATTAGATTTTCCCCTCATGTCTGTGGCTTTTCAATTTGAGCCACATATACACCTGTGGATTTTTGCTCCTTAATTGGAGATAGCATCTCAGGGACATTTCTTCCTAGGCAGTATTTCAAACAGAATCCTCAAGGCTCCACATCCTGGATACCTAGGTTGTGACATACAGGCATTTTTGTTTTACTAGGGAAAATTAGGCTTGGTGAGACCTGTTGAGAAGGTTGCTGGGGTCTGGGCTATATCCTGGGACTCTTTTATTGGGAACTGTATACCCTAATCTGTTAGCTGAAGTTAGAGTCAAGGTTTTGATCACTGCATGGTGACTGGAAACTTATCAGAAGGCATGTATGCTGAGAGATGTTAAAGCACACTAATGTAGAGTCAAGCACAATCTTACTTGACAACACTTGCTATGAGTCCTAGAGACACTGAAAATAAATACATGAAAATGAGTGGGTCTGTCCTAGAAGCAGGTACCAGGATGACAGGGGATTGTCACTCCTGACTACAGCCTGAAGTGGACAGCTTTTGACCTGGTGATGTGGAGTTAGACAGTTCAAATTTAAATCAAAAACTTTCCCTAAGTGGCTCTTGACCTCAGGGCATCTCCTCACTTTTCAGTGCCTTAGATTCTCTCACAGGAGAAAATACATGCTCTAACACATCTGGGCTGTCCAGCAAATGCTCACCAAAAATGTGGCACTGTTTGTCGATTGCAATACATGTAAGGGAGTCTGACAAAATCCATAGAATGTTTGGTGGCAGGGCTAAGAAAAGTTTAGGATGTGGGCATTCCCAGCTAGCCAGGCCAGAGCAAGCTCTGCACAAGTCATGTCACTGGGGACCAACTTCAGTCATTCCTCTTCAACTGGAGGAGCTGTAGTGTGGCTTGGTACCTCTGAAGAAGCTGTGAGAGGATGGGAAAATAAAATGTCCTGGTCTGCTGGTCAAGAGCAGGTTTCTAGTTTGTGTGAAGTGAGACCACACCTCAAGCCTCAGGCAAGTGTTGTCTACCCTACTCTGTCTCTTGCTCATCTGATAATGTCCTTGCAGATGACAGTAGGCACACCCTAGAAAGACCAGGGAAGATGTTCAAAAAGGCCAGTCAACAAGAAATTGTCACCCAAGGTCTGATTGAGAGAGTTGGTAGCAATAGTCCTCAAGTAGATGACGACTTAGGGTGGGCATACTGTTGTTATGCATCCTCAGGGCTGTCATGGGGAGGAGGGAGAAGGCAGAAGATTCCAGGCCTCGGGGCCATTGCTTAAAGATTTGGGGAGGCACATATTCTGTGGGTTCCTGGAAACTTTTCTGCAGACCAGGATACAGGTGCTGCACTGGATGGTGTGTGTGAAGTGATGGTGATGTGTTGGTGTGTTGTCATCAGGTGTGCATGGATAAACCTGGGTATTTTATTTGTGTGTGTGTGTGTGTGTGTGTGTGTAGTTGAGTGCATGTTGTATGTATGTGTGATTGTGAATGTGAATATGTTGGTGAATGTGTCATGTGAGTGATCCTATATGTCTCTTTATTAAGTATCTGTGTGTCTTTATTGTGCTTAAATTTGTGTGGTTGTAGGTGTGTGCAATGTGTCTGTGTGGTTCTATGTTGAGTAAGTGTTAATTCTATTCATATTTTCTGTATGTGGTTTTCTGTGTCTGTGTTACCATAAGATATGTTTATATCCTGTGCCTATGTTGTGTGTATGAGACCATACATTGTGAATTTAAGTGTGGAAGTCAGAATTTCTGTGTGTGATGGAGTGTGTGGCTGAGGGGAGGTGTCTGTGTGAGTTTGAGTGTGTGGTCTTTGTCCTGGGAGTGAATGTGTGTTAATGGATTATGGCAGTACAAGAATGTCACCTTTTTCCAGGATCTCCTCCGAAAATCTGAGGTATTCTCCCCAACACTGTTTCTGGAAGCCTAGCTTTATGAACTGTAGAACTGCATGGCTGACTGCACTGAGGTAATGAAAGAGCAGCTGATTACAAAGGCCTCATTTATGTTCCTTGACAACACTGAATGGGTGTCACAACCTGAACTTTGCATATGGTTGTCCTCCTCCCTGTGTGTCTATCCCACATATTATGAGCAGTGCTGTATTCTAATACTTTTCATCTTATTATTTATTAATGTTGAAAATAGGTTTCAATACGACATTTGCATATATGCATGCAGTGTACTCCATTAACCTCATATGCTCTCATCATACACCCTTTCCCTTCTCTTCTTAGAAGAATGTCAGCAACTTCATTGTTCTATTTGTATACATCCACATAGCTTACTGCAGCCAAAGTTAACCTCATTCACTCTCTCCTCTCAAACTTGTCCCTCCAGCTGTTTGCTTTCCCCACAACAGACCTTTCTTGTTGTTCTATGTAAGTCCCTTCCTTGAAAGAGGACAAGCTGACTTCTCTCACTTCATTTTTAATGCCTTGTTTGTTTACATCCAGAACCCAATTAATTTATTCAACATACGTTTCTTGAACACCTCATATGAGCCTGCAGTGTTACAGATGCTGAGGAAATAGCAGAGATGAGAAAGACTACCATATGTGCTTGCATTCAACTTCTTTTAAGATGGGAAAGTAGATATCAAAACATAGAGAGATGAAAAATTGGTGGAACAAATCAAAGAAAGGTTGGACAAATGGGATTGCATGAGATTGCAAAGCTTCTGCATGGCAAAGGACATAGCTAGCAAGATCAATAGAAAGCCCACAGATTGGGAGAAGATCTTCACTAGCCATACAACGGACAAGGGTCTCATATCTAAAATATACCTGGAACTCAACAAATTAAATCCCCCAACAACAAATCTTCAAAGAAACAACTGCCCAATAAATAAGTGGGCTAAAGACTTAAAGAGAAACTTCTCTGAAGAGGAAAGAAAGATGGCCAATAAACACATGAAGAAATGCTCAACCTCCCTAGCCATAAAAGAAATGCAAATCAAAAAAACATTGAGATACCACTTCTCTCCAGTTAGAATGGCTAAAATCATGAACTCTAATAACAGATGCTGGAGGGGATATGGACAGTAGGGAAACTCACTGCATTGTTGGTGGGAGTGTAAACTTGTTCAACCACTTTGGAAAGCAGTATGGAGTTTCCTCAAAAGATTCCACATAGAGCTCCCCTATGACCCAGCAATCCCACTTTTGGGCATTTACCCAAATGTTTAAAAACAAGACCACACTAAAGCTACCAGCATGACTATGTTTATTGCAACATTATTTACTATAGCTAAGATATGGATCCAACACAGATGCCCCTCAGTAGAGGAATGGATCAAGAAAATGTGGTATATATACACAATGGAATTCTATGCCTCCATCAGAAAGAATGACATTGCCCCATTTGTTAGGAAATGGAAAGGCTTGGAAAAACTTATATTAAGTGAAGTAAGCCAGGCCCAAAGAAACATAGGTCCCATGGTTTCCCTTATTTGCAGTATGTAGTATATGTCTGAGTCAAGCAGAAAAGGTCAGATAAGGTAATGTTAGGGAAATGAACCCTAAGATATGTAGTCAAATGTTTTGTTTCCTTTCATGTGATTGTTTCTAACACATTTATAAGATTATTTCTTTGTTGCTTTGTATGTCCCTCCCCCACAATACAACCCCTGCTTTCACTGTATTTGATGTTGGTAATAATTTGTGGAGGGGAAGGGGAAAAACAAATCATTTAAATAGGGATACAGGTGGACCCATTGCAACAATGAGATGTACAAGTCGTTGTGTCTCAAACGATGCGGGGGGGGGAGGTGTGCGGGGAGTACTGTGTGGGGTGGCGGGGGGAGGATGGGAAGGGATAGGAAGGGGAAACAAAGGAGGAGGCTACAATGCTTGATAAGAAATGTATTCATTATCTTGCGCATGTAATTGTAACCCCTCTGTACAGTATTTTCACAATTAAAAAGAAAAAGAAAAAAAATGGTGGAGTATATTTGGTTCTGTTAAACACTATGGAAAATTGGAAAGAGAGAAAGGAATAGATGGGCATCTCTTTCTGCTTTCCAATGATATAGACTGAATGAGGGTGGTTGTCATGTTCAGGAACAGAGTCCTAGCATGTACATAGTGGGTACTTACGACCCACTTGTTGCATAAATGAATGAAGGGCTAGGGCGTGGAGAACAAGGCTTGTGGATAGTCTCCAGTGAAAAGGGACAGCATGAGCAGAGGCATGGTAAAGGCATCATCTGTCCTATGAGAGGCATTATGTCCAGAGTGAAAGGGAGGATGTCCAGGGAATGGTTGGTGCATGGTGAGAAGACCAGGAATGTTCCAAGGTGGATATTATAGCAAATATAGCACATACGACTGGCTAATATTTCTAGGATGTATGTCAGGAGTGTGACTGTGTTTCTGGACCAAAACCCAGATGTCAGGAAAAAAAAACTCTGCCTCCCCGGCCAAGCAGGCACAATGGAAGTAGGCCTCAGTTAATGCCTAAGTTCTGGGAGCCAAATCAATGTCCATCCTGTGGCTTCAGCTCCTGGTGTCTGAAATGAGAGCCCTGTAGCCAGTGACTACAGCCAGCCAGACACCATGGATGGGAGCCTGGCTACCCACCCTCATTGCCAAAACTGGCAATGTTGGTGCTTTAGAGCTAGAGGACCAGTGTGAACAAGTTTTCTGAGATGGATTGCCAGTTCCCAGACTGAGAGAACAAAGATACCTGCTCTGCCCATGGCCAGTCCACCAACGTTGTTGGTAGTGAAAGAGCCTGGGGAGTGCTGGGGTTGTGCTTCTCACCTCTCATTTCCACATGGTACTGCTTGGTTAAGCTCATAGCCTTGTCAATCCTCTTTCTTCCCTGGCTATCAGGTTCCTCATTTGCCCAAAAGAATTAGATATACTAGTGAAATGGATTAGAGCCTGGAGGAGTCAAGTGGCAGAGGCTAACCTGAGTCAATACCAGAACTGTTTGTGAAGATTACAAGGCCAGGACATGAAGTCAACCTAGACTTGGTATTGTAATAAAATTTTTAAGGTTGGCATCAGCAAAACTCAATGGAACCTAGTATTCAGACCATGAACCACATTTGGCCACTACTGAGTTGCATCTCTTCAGTTTACTGTTAAAGTGGCAGCCTTTGGCCTCTGTTTCTTCATCTGCAAAGCAGAGGGGCCTGTATTGAAAGTCATTGTGTTCCCTATATTATACACATAGAGGTGTAAGGGGCCAAGGATTCAGTGCAGATCTTGAGTGTTCTTCCTCTGAGAAGCCCCCTATCATCCCCTTATTCTTTCTTTCAAAGCTCCTCAACTTATTTTTGATACCTATAGACTAAGGAATCAGGACCACTGACCAACACATCCCTTTTATTCTCCTAATGTTGATTAACTTTTGACAATGCAATAAAACTGCAACTCTATCTATTTATCTATCTACGTATCTATCTATCTATCTACCTACCTACCTACCTACCTACCTATCCATCTATTTTGTGTTCTATGGCAATGTGACCTGCAATCAATTCTGCCAGCTCTTTGCTGACTATTGAGCAAGCTCAACTATTGGAGGGCCTCTATGACTCATCATCTTGGATTACCTTGTGTGCCTGGAGCAGGGAATGAGGCTGGCCTGCCTGAAGGACTGATGTCAGGCAGCTGTGGGAAGGAAGCCTCCATTTCTGTCCTCTAAGTCTCATTATGCTGGGCTATTCAGAGGATCAACCCAGAGACAGAGAATGAAAGTTATGTAGTCAGTTGCAGTAACTGAAACAAATCTTTGTAGATCTACAGGCCTGTTTTCTTCACTGTCCTCTGATGGATTGTGGCGACACCTATGGTCACCTCACTAAGATGCTGGGCACACAGAAGTCATAGTGATTCTGGAGTTTCCTACAGGGATATGTACTGGTCCATGCCTTCAGGGATCACCATTTGAGAGGAGACTGAGCACCTCTTTCTGGGTGAAAAGTTGATCTCAGGTATCTTCTAGTGAAAGTAGTGTATGATTGGGGCACTAAAACATGAGTAGGAATTTGTCTAGAGGGAAGGAATAGAAAGGTCAACCTTCTTTTTTGGGACAGAAAATTATCAGAGTGTGCCGAGACAAGTTTAGTAGTGCCCCTGAAGTCAGAGTTTTGGATGATGCCAGTGTTAGGCAAGTACAGAAGGGTGTCTTGGGAAAGGAGCAAGAAACATGAGAACATCAGAACGGAGACCAATGTACAGCTGTGTTTCAGACAGATAAATCTGGTTGGAATAATTGTGCTGGGTGGTATGAAAAAGTAGTTTTTTTTAAAAATCTCAGCTTAGGATCTTTACAGTTTGTGGCCTCAGTGAATAACTTACTTTTGTGTCTTAGTTTCCTCCAGGGCAAGTGCAGTTTATCCTAGATCCATGAGCATTCAAAGAAGCAAAACTTGGAAACAACTTCTGTGTGTTGGGCACAGGAATCTAGTGTCATATTATTTCCTGGGCTCATGTTAATATTCACAGCCCTGGCATATCCAAGACTACAGGATCAGAATGTCTGGATTTCTCTTGGGTCTGAGTGGTCAACAAACTTCTCCACTGGTCCTCAGGCCCTGTTAGACATAGCCAGAATCATCTCTGTCCCCAGTCACTGCCTAAGCCCCGGTATGTGGTAAGGTCATGTTTAGGAACACACTGGAGCTTCCTCTGACAGCAAAGGAGGCAGCACTGTAGCCAATCTGACTAGGGTGACATTGGGTCAATTTGGAGCTGGGAAGGATCCCAGAGCCAGGGACCTCCAGAGCCAGATCTGAGTCTCAATCTTGCATCTATTACTCACCTGGTAAATAAAATGGGCAAGATGCTTCACTTTCCTGTCTCAGTTTTTTTCTGTTTCTTTTGAACCTCTAAAATGAATGAAATCAGGCCATTGTCTCTGTGAGAATGAGGGGAGAAATTCTCTAGGCTGTAGAAATTGAGGATTTGGTGAAAACCTGTGCCCCAAAGCTCCTGCACCAAAAAGACCTTGTCACTGGACAAGCTGAATTTCCATTCTTGGCCTTGCTTTCCTCATCTGTGAAATGTCATAGACTATGGCTATAAGCATTTTTTTCTGCCTCAAGAAAGGCATTCCCAGATCTTTTCTAGGCTTTGATATGTGTACCCAGTTTCCCTCTCACAGCATGGCTCTGAATCCTAAGTCCCCCTGAAACTTACCCTGTCTTTGCCTATCTTCTTTTGGCCTGTCTGGTCTTTGGTGACATTCATGATCTTTGCAGTGGAGGTGGTTCTCAAGGTGGGAGCCCTGGGCAATTTTGGATACCTCAGAGGCATGTGGAACTGCCTGGATTCCTTATTGTCCTGTTTTGGTTGGTACTCGCTGTCAGATAAAGTCCCATTTTCTTAGATGTCACAAGTCATGTAAACAAGCATCAGCCCAGCCTGAGCACAAGATTGATATATTTCAAAAGGAAAAATCTCCAGGCATAGTGGGCACTGGATTGTAATCCCTGCTATTCATGATGTTCAGATCTGAGGATCAAGTTTAGAAGCCAGCCTGGATAGGAGAATTTTTAGGGGGGAGTTGGTCTTGGAGCTTGACCTCAAGGCATGGACACTGTCCTGAGTTCTTTTTGCTGAATGCTAGCAGTCTACCATTGAAGCACAGCTCCAACTCCAGTTTTTGTGTAGATAATGGATATAAGCGTCTCATGGGGAATTTTCTGCCAAAGCTGACTTGGCCATCCTCAGATCTTAGCTGCCTGAGTAGCTTGGCTTAGAGGTGTGGACCACTGGTGCTTGGCTGTGAGATTCTTATCTCAAAATATCTATTCAGAAAAAGACAGAAATAAAGCTGTGGTGAAGTGGCAGGGTACTAGCTTTGGAGAAAGGGGCTCAGGCACTATGGCTAGGCCCTGGCCAAGAACCAGCAAAATAAAAAAGAAAGAAAGAAAAGGAAATCTATAAAAGGGACAACCTCAATCAGAGACAAATCTTGGTACCACTAGTCTATTTAGTAGATGACGGACCTATTAGCATTCATGAGACTTTGAGTTCAAACATTTGTGCCACCACAAAAAAAAGGTGAAATCTTAGGATTCCACACTGTAATGTAGATGTAGAAGGCAGAACAGTACCTGGTATTCTGCATTTAATTCAGCACTCCGAGGCTCCTGATGTACTGCTCTGAAGGCACATTTTGGGAACACAGCTGCCTTCAGCATCACAGCAAACTATCCTCAGGGATCATCTCTCACAGATGTGGAATCCTCACAAGGAAGAAGATGCACAGGGAGCTTCCATCCTGTGACTATCTCCAGGACCTCAATACATTTATTTTGCAAGCTGGAGATGTTTGTGATGTGATCAGTCTGGGCTCGATATGAGAATGTCTATTGGCATTAAGATTAGTCATAAGCTTTATAAGTCATCTTCCTGAAAGAAGGCAAAGAATATGGAATTATAAGACTCTAGAAGGATCTTCCCCTGAGTGTGTGTAGGAAACATCTTGAACATCCTGACTTCACGCCAGTTCTTTCAAAGCAGAATGGCAATAAGATTAGTATCTCAGCTCTGACCTAGAGCTTTCTAGAAAGATCTGGACAACATGTCTTTTCTGTGATTACAGGCTGAGGATTTCTTCCAACTCCCACCGTCACACCATTTGGGGTTCTGATCCATTATGAGCATCACTGTTTGCTAAATGCTAACATCTCTGCCAAATCCCAGCTTTCAGGCCTGATGGCACCATCCCCTGAGTATCATTGTCCTGTCCATATCTCTGTAACTTGATGGTTGACATCCAGTCTTTAATTAATAATCACAAGGCAGTTGGAAAAGCTGTGGTGCCCTGTCATAATTGAGGACTAGAAGGGCAGATGAAAAAAGTCATGTCTATGACAGATATATATGTCTACTTGGATCATCAAAAATACATTTCTTCCCAGATTCTTCTTGCTCGCCACACTTAACCTGACTGGGCTGCATGGCCATCCCTAGCTGCAAAGACAAAAGAAACAGAAGACATTGAACTTGGTACACTCAAGCCAGGACTGTTCCATGGTGCGGTATAAGATAAGAGAAAAATGAATATAGTGTAAGTAACTTTCTTTCCTGAGCCTCACTGCTTTCTCCACTATCTTCTGTGGAACTGTGGTGTCTGTGTAGCTCTACTGGGCTCAATGAGCATTGGCTGTGCTATTTTGAGAGATCTAAATTCAAATATCAACCCTAAAACTCCATAGAGGCCAGAGTTTGCCAACAGAACCAGCAATGGTCAGAGGTGATAGGTAAACTTTGGGGTTACTTCCACAAGCCTGTGGAGAGAGCCTCCTTCTTCTATGGATGTGTGTGTTCTCTGGGTGGGTCAGCAAAGACTCCAATTCAGAAGGCCCTGAGTGTCCCCTGTAACTGGGTTATAATTTGATTTTTCTTGGACATGTCTAATGAATCTGACTGCCCTCTGAGGACCCAGCTCAGACCATAATCATCTTGTGGTTCCTACAGCCTCTACACCTTGTAGTAGATGTCCTTAAATCCATGAAATTGAAACCTAGCTTCTAAAGCTTGGATTGAAGCTTGAGCTCATCTCTGAGCTAATCTCATAGGTTTTGGGTGATACACTGCTCCTGTGATTCTAGAATAGATCAAGATCATACCAGGCAGCTGTGACTTCAGACCTAATTTTGCCAAGTGGCATGGTAGCAAGGAGGAAGTGAGGATGGAATCTAATTCTTGTTTTCTCTGCAGTTCAGAGGACTTCTTGAGCTGACAGGATCCTGGCATGTTGAATTGTCTTAGCTATTATATATGCTTAACACTCTCATAGATGCCATTATTCCCCAAGATGTGAGGGTTCTGAAGCCCATTCAAAAATAAGTGTGGCTTACACTAAAGCTACCAGCACAACTATGTTTATTGCAGCATTATTTACCATAGCTAAGATATGGAACCAACCCAGATGCCCCTCAGTAGATGAATGGATCAAGAAAATGTGGTATATATACACAATGGAATTCTATGCCTCTATCAGAAAGAATGACGTTGCCCCATTTGTTAGGAAATGGAAAAACTTGGAAAAAATTATATTAAGTGAAGTAAGCCAGGCCCAAAGAAACATAGGTCCCATGGTTTCCCTTATTTGCAATATCTAGTATATGTATGAGTCAAGTGGAAAAGGTCAGATAATATGATGTCAGGAATATGAACCCTTAGATATGTATTTTAAGGTTTTTTATTTCATGCATTTGTTTCTAACGCATTTATAAGATTATCTCTTTGTTGCTTTGTATGTCCCTCCCCCACAGTATAACCCCTGCTTTCTCTATATTTGATGTCAGTATAACTTGTGGAGGAGATGGGGAAAAACCAGTTGTTTAAGGATACAGGTGGACCTGTTGCAACAATGAGAAGTACAAGTCGTCATGTCCAAAATGAGCTTTACAACGTCGGTGCGGGGGGGGGTATGGGGAGTAAGGAGAAGGATTGGGGATTGGGGGGAGGGGGGAGGCTGGGAAGGGATGTGAAGGGTAAACAAAGGAGGAGGCTGCAATGCTTGGTAAGAAATGTACACATTATCCTGCCCATGTAATTGTAACCCCTCTGTACAGTATGTTCACAAATAAAATTAAATTAAATTTTAAAAAAAGTGTGGCTTATGGAGAGATCACAGCTTACATGGGCTTGATATGGGATGTTTAGCCTCAGTAGCCAAGGCCCATGCTACTGGCAAGAGGAAGGGTGTCACCATTTCACAACTTACAATATGTCATGACATTTTCCCCTAAGAACTTGAGGACCATTTCCAACCCCCCCAAATGTTGAGAACTCTGCAACGGTCAGTTTCTTTATGTTAGTTGGGCTCATTAAGCTCTGACTTCTTCGACTGGTAGTATTCCCCTAAGGAAATCTGGCTGTCTTAGTCACCTTGTGTTGCTGTAATGAATATTGAAAATTGGCTAGGCCCTGTGACTCAGCTTCTAATTAGACCTATTAAGGAGTCTTGGATTAGAAAGATGGCATTTCCAGGCAAACCTGGACTGAAACTTTCTTTTTTTAAATATGTTTTTTATTATAAAAGTAGTGTACAGAGGGGTTAGGGTTACATGAGTAAGGTAATGAGTACATTTCCTATCAAGCATCATTACCTCCTCCTTTGTTTTTCCCCTACCACCCCTTTCTTCCCCACCTACCCAAGTCCTCACTTCCTCCCCCCATAAGTTGTAAAGTTCATTTTCAACATAGTGTCTTGTATATCTCATTGTTATAATCAGTAACACAAGAGAGATACAACCTGTATCCCTATTTAAGCATTTTGGTTTTTTCCCTTCCCCTCCCCAAATTAGAAAAGTGTATACACAAGATGCAGGGCACTGGAATCAAATACAGTGAAAACAGTGGTTATACTATGGGGGAAGAACATACAAAAGAAACAAAAAAATCACAAAGTGCATTATAAGTACGTTAGAAACAATAGCAAGAAAGAAAAAAACCACTTACGTTTCTTTCTTGGGGTTCATTTCACTTAACATCATCTTATATAGTCATATGTACATAGCTTTTGACCTTTTCTGCTTTTCCTAGACATATACTAGTTATTGCAAATAAGGGAAACCATGGGACCTATGCTTTTTGGGCCTGGCTTACTTCACTTAATATAATTTTTTCCAAGTCTTTACATTTCCTAACAAATGGGGCCATGTCATTCTTTCTGATGAAGGCATGGAATTCCATTGTGTATATATACCACATTTTCTTGATCTATATATCTACTGAGGGGCATCTGGGTTGGTTCCATATTTTAGCTATGGTAAATAATGCTGCAATAAACATAGTTATGCTGGTAGCTTTAGTGTGATCTTGTTTGTGATCATTTGAGTAAATACCCAAAAGTGGGATTGCTGGGTCATAGGGGAGCTCTATGTAGAGTCCTTTGAGGAAACTCGATACTGTTTTCTGAAGTGGTTGAACAAGTTTACATTCCCACCAACAATGCAGTAGTGTTCCATTTTGGCCACATCCCCTCCAGAATCTGTTGTTATTAGAGTTATTGATCATAGCCATTCTAACTGGTGTGAGGTGGAATCTCAATGCTGTTTGGATTTGCATTGCTTTTTTATTGTAAAAATACCGTACAGAGGGGTTACAATTACATGGGCAAGATTTGCTTTCTTTATGGCTAGAGAGGTAGAGAATTTGTTCATGTATTTATTGGCCAGTCTCATTTCCTCTTCAGAAAAGTTTCTCTTTAAGACTTTAGCCCACTTATTTATTGGGAAGTAGTTTCTTTGAGGATTTGTTGTTGGGGGATTTACTTTTTTGAGTTCTAAGTATATTTTAGATATGAGACCCCTGTCCATTGTATGGCTACTGGGTTTTCTATTGATCTTGCTAGCTATATCATTTGTACTGCAGAAGCTCTGCAGTTTCATGCAATCCCATTTGTCCAACCTTTCTTTGATTTGTTGTTTCTGGGTCCCTATTAAGAAAATCTGGGCCTGTGCCAAGGAGACCTAGGGTTTCTCCTATTCCTTCTTGTAATATTTTCAGGTTGTCTGTTTTGACTCTGAGATCTTTGATCCATTTGGAGTTGCTTCTGGTGCAGGGTGATATACAATGATCTAGCTTTAGTTTTCTACAGGTGATTAACCAATTTTGCCAGCAGCATTTACTGAAGAAGCTGTCTTTCTTCCATTCTATTTTTTAGGTCCCTTATTGAAGTTTAGGTGTTTATAGGTCTGTGGGTTCATTTCTGAGACTTCAGTCCTATTCCATTGGTCCTAAGGTCTCTTGTTGTGCCAGTACCAAGCTGTTTTGATTACTATGGCTTTGTAGCAGACTTTGGAATTTGGTATTGATATTCCTCCAGCACTGTTCTTTCTGTTAATGATCATTTTGCTATTCGGAGTCTTCTTGTTCCATATGAATGTTTGAATTGCTTCTTCCATTTCATTGATGAAAGAGGTTGGAGTATTGATAGGTATCACATTGAATTTGTAGATAGCCTTGGGAAGTATTGCCATTTTCATGATGCTGATCATCCCAATCCAGGAGCGTGGGAGTTTTTGCCACTTTCTAAGTTCTGTTTTGATTTCCTTTTTCATGTGTGTAAAGTTTTCATCATAGAGGTCCCTCACTTCTTCTTTTTTCTTTTTTCTTTTTCTTTTTTTTGGGGGAGGGGTCCGGTAGTGGGCCCTGAACTCTGGACCTGGGCTCTGTCCCTCAGCTCTTCAGCTCAAGGCTAACCCTCTACCACTTGAGCCACAGTGCCACTTCTGGCTTTTTTTCTGCTTATGTGATGCTGAGGAATTGAACTCAAGGCCTCATCCATGCAAAGGCAAGCGATCTACCACTGAGCCACCTTCTCAGTCCCCTTCACTTTTTTAGTTAAATTAATTCCTAGGTATAATGTTTTGGGGGGCAATTACAAAAGGAGTTGCTTTCCTGATTTGGGCTGAAAGTTTCTTTAGACTTCATCACAATAGATAAAGCTAGGTAAGTAGTCATGAGAACAGGTGGGAGTAAGTCACATGTGGAAGTAAAAAAGGGACAGTGATTCGGATACTGATTCTTGGACTACAACAGCCTAATGTCATATTTTATGTTTAGTAGATGAAGTCACAGGGTGCTGAGATTCTCATGATAGAAACAAATCCAAACAAATCCTGCCTCTATGCCAAATGCTTATTCTTGTCTCTCCTTTTTCTTCCAAAGACCTCTTTCTGTCTTCTCCTCAGAGAAGAATGAGAGGTACTGTATTTTCACAGTGGAAATTCTGTATTGGATGAAGTATGGGTTTAGTGAGGGCTTGAGAGTTTTTTTCTGTCACAGAATCTGCCTTGCTCCCATTGGATGGCCTGGGCATGGGAACAAGTTGAATCATTTGAGTCTATAGCAGGGGAACTGGGCCAGATCTGTATGGAGCTGGTAAGAAGAAGCTTTGAAGTAGAGTTTGAAATTTGGTATTGATATTCCTCCAGCACTGTTCTTTCTGTTGAGGATCATTTTTGCTATTTGGGGTCTTTTATTGTTCCATATGAATTTTTGGATTGCCTCTTCTATTTCCTTTAAGAACTAGGTTGGAATATTGATAGGTATCGCATGAATTTGTAGATAGCCTTGGGAAGTATTGCCGTTTTCACGATATTGATCCTTCCAATCCAGGAGCATGGGAGGTTTTTCCACTTTCTAAGTTCTGTACTGATTTCCTTTTTCAGGTCTTGAAAGATTTCATCATGGAGGTCCTTCACTTCTTTGGTTAACTTAATTCCTAGTTGTTTGATTTTTTGTGGGGCTATTACGAATGGAGTTGCTTTCCTGATTTCAGCCACACTTTTCTCTTTATTGGCATGCAGAAAAACCATTAATTTTATACCCTGCTACATTGCCAAAGTTTTGAATCAGCTTGAGTAATTTGGGAGTGCAGTCCGTGGGATTCTTTAAATACAAGATCATGTCATCTACAAAGAGGGAGAGTTTTGCTTCATCTTTCCCTATTTGGATCCCTTTTATGTTTGCATCATGTCTTATTGCTGTAGCCAGGCATTCTAATACTAAATTGAAGAACAATAAAAGACCCGGATAGCAAAAACAATCCTTAATAGAAAAAAAACAGTGCTGGAGAAATATCAATACCAAATTTCAAACTCTACTACAAAGCTATAGTAACCAAAACAGCTTGATACTGGCACATGAACAGACCTCAGGACCAATGGAATAGAATTGAATACCCAAAAATGAACCTACAGACCTATAGCCATCTAATCTTCGATAAGGGAGCTAAAAAAATAGAATGAAGAAAGACAGCCTCTTCAATAAATGGTGATGGCAAAACTGGTTAATCACTTGTAGAAAACTAAAGCTAGATCCTTCTATATCACACTGCACCAGAATCAACTCCAAATGAATCAAAGACCTCAGAGTCAAAGCAGACACTCTGAAAACATTACAGGCTTGAACAGCAGAAACTCTAGGGCTCCTTGGCACAGGCAGAAATTTTCTTAATAGAGACCCAGAAACACGACAAATCCAAGAAAGGTTGGACAAATGGGATTGCATGAAATTGCAGAGCTTCTAACAAGATCAATAGAAAGCCCACAGATTGGGAGAAGATCTTTACTAGCCATACAACGAACAAGGGTCTCATATCTAAAATATACCTGGAACTCAAAAAAATAAATCCTCCAACAACAAATCTTCAAAGAAACAACTTCCCAATAAATAAGTGGGCTAAAGACTTAAAGAGAAACTTCTTTGAAGAGGAAAGAAGGATGGCCAACAGACACATGAAAAAATGCTCAACATCACTAGCCATAAAAGCAATGCAAATCAAAACAACATTGAGATTCCACCTCACCCCAGTTAGAATGGCTATAATCAAGAACTTTAATAACAACAGATGCTGGAAGAGATGTGGCCAGAAGGGAACCTTACTACATTGTTGGTTGGAGTGTAAACTTGTTCAACCACTTTGGAAAGCAGTATGGAGGTTCCTCAAAAGACTTCACATAGAACTCCCCTATGACCCAGCAATCCCACTTTTGAGCATTACCAAAATGATCACAAACAAGACCACACTAAAGCTACCAGCAGAACTATATTTATTGCAGCATTATTTACCATAGCTAAGATATGTCCCTCAGTAGATGAATGGATCAAGAAAATGTGGTGTATGTACAAAATGGAATTTTATGCCTTCATCAGAAAGAATGACATTTCCCCATTTGTTAGGAAATGTAAAGACTTGGAAAAACTTATATTAAGTGAAGTAAGCCAGGCCCAAAGAAACATAGGTTCCATGGTTTCCCTTATTTTCAGTTACCAGTGTATGTCTGAATCAAGCAGAAAAGGTCAGATAAGTTGATGTTAGGGAAATAAACCCCAAGATAAGTATTCAAATGTTTTTTCTTTCATGCAATTGTTTCTAATATATTTATAAGATGATTTCTTTATTACTTTTTATGTCCCTCTCCCATGGTATAACCCCTGCTTTCACTGTATTTGATATATGTATAATTTGTGGAGGGGAAGGGAAAAACAAATCGTTTAAGTAGGGATACAGGTGGACCCATTGCAACAATGAGATATACAAGTCATTCAAGTCGTTATGTCAAAAAATGAACTTTACAACTTTGGCGGGGTGGGGGCTGATGGGGTGAGAGATGGGAAGGGATGGGAAGGGGAAACAAAGGAAGAAGCAACAATGATTGATAAGAAATGCACTCATTATCTTGCCCATATAATTTTAACCCTTCTGTACATTATTTTCACAATTAAAAAAGAAGAAGCTTTGAGGACTCTAGGTTATTTGCAGGGAACATTCAAGCATGAGCAAGTTTTTGTGGGTAGAGAAGGGCAGTGTCATTTAAAGTGAGAGTGTGGACAAAAGGTCTAGGCCTAGAGAGGCACAGGGAGTGTAAGGCAGGAGTTGCAATGGGCAAGTGCTCTTGAAATGTCACACAAAGTAAAGATCATCTGACATGACCCAGATGTTCAGGTTGAAATTCCTGCCTATGTATAAACCAGGGCAAGGAGAGAAAGAGTACATTAGGTACGACCCCTCTATCAGGGTTCCAGGTGAATCAGGGCCTGAAATACCAACATGCTGAGGTGTTCTGCTCTCTTGCAAATTCAGCCCCACACTTGCTGGGTTCCTCAGGACAAGAAGCTCTTTAAGTTTCATGTTAGGCTCACTTACTTTAGATACAGTGAGGCCATTGTGGGGCTGGAATGGTGTAAATGATATTGAGTTTCCTCCTGAGATTAGCTCAACTTTTCTCTGTTGCTCTATTCCTTTTCTACTAGGTAAGGGGATAATCAAATAAACTAGCAGAGTCTGAGAGAATATACACAAGGATAGAAGTTTTGAAATCAGATGATGACAAAGTTAATGTGTGTGTGGAATAGGCTACAAGTCATTTGTCACCTGGTCCAGATCTGAAGTTGCAGTGAGAACCTGATGTCTGTAGCTTCCTCTCTATGATATATCCACTGCATCTGTGGAGTGCATATCACAGCAGTTAAAACACAGAAGTTAACAACCCCAGTACACAGTCAAACAAGCAACTAATACAAACAGTTTGAGGCCAGGATTTCAACTGTTTTTTTATATATCTCTCCCAATAAAGTGGAGATTACCAGACGAGTTAGCTCAAGATATGCCTATATGCTTTCTCCTCTCCCTCATTTTCCCCCTTTTCACTGCAGGATGGCAGAATATTCCCTGGAGCTTCAGAATATGAACATTTCAGATATCCTGTGCATACCCAGATTGTCGTTCAAGCCATCAGCCCTACGTCTAGAAAATTGGCCCTCCTTACCTACACACCTCTGCCTCCCCATCCGCGCCATATCTAACCAGCCCCACTCAGTGAGGAACAGATGTGACCAAAACAAACATGGCTATACTCCTCCAAAAATTGTGGGCAAACATGAAACTTACAATGATTCAGTGTGGCCCAGATACCTCTGTTGACTTAGATAACTGCTTTAGTGTCACAGTGATTAAACATAAAATTAACTTTAGGAATGACTTTCATTGGAGTGTGGAGTGTGTATGTAGGTTGAGGGCAGGAAAGTGTAGTATTACTGGGGCAATGTATCCAGATACTGTCACTTGTGCCTTCATATGTAGAATGTTAAATGTGTAACCCAATCATCCAGAGCTCCACACAACCATTATCCGAATTGCCTATTTATTTACTAACACATCCACTTGACCCCTACCAGTCCATTCATCCATTTATTTATCTATCCTTTCTTCCATCTAACTGTTCAGTTTTGTCCATGTCTATCTGTCTTTCTTTCTAGCTATTAATTTTTCTCTCTGTTTATATGTCTGTCCTCTGGTACCCAAAACCAACATATATACATATACTTATGTATATGCGTACATATATGTGCATATACATATATGTATATATAATACACATATATGTACACATATATATGAATTCTTTGCATACACCTAACTTCCTGCTATTTATGCCAGTCACTTTGTAACAAAAACTCTAGTATAGTCCAGTTTGCATCCTCCTGATGTCATGAGACTGATAATGACACTATGAAGAAGGTTGCATATTTTCATTTTTGAGATGAAAAAACTGAAACTGGAGGCATAGCTAACTTGCCAAGATGTTCTACCAATGAGTTGAAGCCCTGGAGACTAGTTAGGTCTCTTGATACCTCTCTTCCCCTGTGTTAGACTTGAGCTTGGAATGTGGCAAGGCAAAGGAAGATCCTCTCTACCTGAACTTCCTTTCCACTTTGGAAGGAAAGGGAATTGTATTATCACCTCCCACAGTTCTGTGTTCCAAGATTTGAAAATTGTGATGCCAGCTTTAATACTGTCAACAACCTGTACGAAGCTCAGAGAGCATCAGTACCATCTAAAGAGTCAAGATGCAATTTGGGAACCTACGTGGGATACAAACACAGTTATGTCTGTGGTAAGGCTGTTTACTTTGCTCTGTCTGAGTCCTTCTCTTCTCTGAGCATTCATACTTTGTCCCTTTCCAGTCAGCAATGTCTCATTCGCCCTAATACTAGCCTGCTCAAGGTAACCTACTTCACTGTGGTTCATCTATATGTTTCCATGGGCAAGCTGACCTGTCTTGGGTCTAAAAGAGCAAGAGGAAATTACATTCATTCAGGTAGACTGGCAGTCATGGAGGCCAAACTATACGAAGCAAGGTGACCAAGTGTAATCACAGCTGGCTTAACCTGTGAGTAACTGGATTCCTGCTTAGTTCTAAAAGTGACTGGTAGGCTCACATTCAACAGAACAAGGAGAAGAACAAGGCATCAAGGTCTATGTAGAAACAAGAGGCAATCCCCACATGTGAAGCTTGACATGATGACATCTTTCAAATGGTCCTAAGAGCTGCAGTAAGGTTAAGGCTGTGAGGAAACAAGATTCTGGGGCAAGGGGTGAAATCCAGTGTGAAGAAGTCAATTTCTCTTTGGGACTTGTGTCTCCTTCCAACAGGGACTACTCTGAAGTCCCCTGACAGGATTCTTGTTAGCAGGGAATTGACATCCATAAAGGCTGTGGTGAGGCCTGTTTTCTCTATCCTTCACAATGCCTCCCATTTCTAGAAGATTCTCTAAAGATTTCATTGTTGGTCAGTTCCATTGCTGTGACAAAGTATGTCACACAAAGAACTTCAATGGAAAAAGAAGTTTTTATGACTTCAGCAGTTTCAGTCATGGTCAGCTGACTGTGTGGTAGAGAAGTATGGCAGGGGTTCGTGGTGGGGCAGAGATGCTTGCATTATGAAGGGGAGGAAAAAAAGACATAGAGGAAGAGATGAGGGGAAAAGTATCTCTTTTCAGGCCATATTCCCTAGTGACCTGTTTCTTCCAACCAGGCCCAACTCTCACACATTGCAAAAATTCCATTCTGCTATAAATCCTGCAAGGCGCTGACGCATTGAAGAAGGATGGGTTGTAATTTGGCAGTCACTGCTCAATGACTGGTTGCCCCAGGTATGGACCAAGCCTTCAACACATGAGCTTTATGAAGACACTTGTTATGTAAACTATAACAATTCTATAATTCAAAATATAACTTTTCCTCACTTAGCAAGAAGAAAATCAATCCAGGAGAAATGTCACCAGCCAAGTTTGCAACACAGGTCAGTGACAGGGACCCAAATAGAGTCCAAGTGTGTACAAAATAACTTCTCCCAGAGGTGTATGTGCTTGTCCACCATAATCCAAAAGCAGTTAAATTTACCATAGCTAATATATGGAACCAACCCAAATGTCCATCAGTAGATGAATGGACCAGGAAAATGTTGTAAATACACACAGTGGAATTCTGTGCTTCCATCTGAAAGAATGACATGGACCCATTTGTAAGGAAATGGAAAAACTTGGAAAAATTATATTAAGTAAAGTAAGCCACACCCAAAGAAACACAGATCCCATGCTTGCCCTCATTTGTAATAATTACTATGTGTCTAGGATAGTCCTAGCAGATAAGCAAAATAACTCAATAACTATGTAATATGGCGATATAAGATGATGCTAAGTGAAATGAACTCCTTATGTATATAACTGTAACCCCTCTGTACATCACTTTGACAATAAAATTAAATTTATAAAAGAGTCTTGCAGACTTTTCTGCCTGGGCTGGCTTTGAAATGTAATCCTCAGATCTAAGCCTCTTTAATGGCTAAGATTATAGGTGGGAGCCAACAGTTCCCAAAGCAGTCTTGTGTCTTTTGACCATTTCTTTACCCATGGTTCAAGGGTGGAGTATAATCCAAGTGGTCCTAGAATGCTTCACCTTCACACCTACTTGTGACTACCAGAGGCTTCTACAGAGATCAAGGTTATTATTAGAATGTGGCTTTTATATTTAGTTCCCTGGACATCTCATTCTGCATACAGGATTAAGGATGAAGTTTGAAGATTGTCACTAAATTAGAGATGAGTACATTGAAACAGGGGCATAGATGAAAGACTTAAATTGTCTATGGATAAGGTCCTTGCTGGGTTTCATAACTGCCAACAAATTTTAGCCCCCTTAGGAGGCTGTAGAAGGGGAATCACTTGGCTTAGATATTGGAATCATTTTTGTTCTGGGATACATTCATGTATAAAAGCCCATGAGCTTGGGTTCACAATTTTATGTCCCAGGCACAGATTGTCAGGAGAATGGTAGGCCCCAAAGTTTTTTAAAAAGTTATTCTTATTTTTATTATTTTATTGTGAAAATACTGTACAGAGGGGTTACAGTTACATGGGCAAGATAATGAGTACATCTCTTATCAAGCATTGCAGCCTCTTCCTTTGTTTCCCCTTCTTCCCATCCCTTCCCATCTTCCGCCCCCCTCCCGCCACCCCACACAATCCTCCCCGTCCCCCTTCCGCCCCCGCCAAAGTTGTAAAGGTCGTTTTCAACATAACGCCTTGTACATCTCATTGTTGCAATGGGTCCACCTGTATCCCTATTTAAATGATTGTTTTTCCCCTTCTGCTCCACAAATTATACCGACATCAAATACAGTGAAAGCAGGGGTTATACTGTGGGGGAAGGACATAAAAAGCAACAAAGAAATAATCTTATAAATGTGTTAGAAACAATCGCATGAAAGAAAAAAAAAACATTTCAATACATATCTTAGGGTTCATTTCCCTAACATCATCTTATCTGAACTTTTCTGCTTAACACAGACATATAGTAGATATTGCAAATAAGGGAAACCATGGGACCTATGTTTCTTTGGGCCTGGCTTACTTCACTTAATATAATTTTTACCAAGCCTTTCCATTTCCTAACAAATGGGGCAATGTCATTCTTTCTGATGGAGGCACAGAAATCCATTGTGTATATATACCACATTTTCTTGATCCATTCATCTACTGAGGGGCATCTGGGTTGGTTCCATACCTTAGCTAGTAAATTATGCTGCAATAAACATACTCGTGCTGGTAGCTTTAGTGTGGTCTTGTTTGTAAACATTTGGGTAAATGCCCAAAAGTGGATTGCTGGGTCATAGGAGAGCTCTATGTGGAGTCTTTTGAGGAACCTCCATACTGCTTTCCAAAGTGGTTGAACAAGTTTACACTGCCACCAAAAATGCAGTGAGTTTACCTACTGTCCATATCCCCTCCAGCATCTGTTGTTATTAGAGTTCTTCATTTTAGCCATTCTAACGGGAGAGAAGTGGTATCTCAATGTTGTTTTGATTTGCATTTCTTTTATGGGCAGGGATGTTGAGCATTTCTTCATGTGTCTATTGGCCATCCTTCTTTCCTCTTCAGAGAAGTTTCTCTTTAAGTCTTTAGCCCACTTCTTTATTGGGAAGTTGTTTCTTTGATGATTAGTTGTTGGGGGATTTAATTTTTTTTGAGTTCAGGTATGTTTTAGATATGTAACCCTTGTCCGTTGTATGGCTAGTGAAAATCTTCTCCCAATCTGATCCGTGGGCTTTCTATTGATCTTGCTAGCTATGTCCTTTGCCCTGCAGAAGCTCTGCAGTTTCATGCCATCCCATTTGTCCAACCTTTCTTTTATTTGTTGTGTTTCTGGGTCTCTATTAAGAATACTTCTGCCTGTGCCAAGGAGCCCCAGAGTTTCTGCTATTCCAGCCTGTAATGTTTTCAGAGTGTCTGCTTTGACTCCCAGGTCTTTGATCATTTGGAATTGATTCTGGTGCAGGGTGATATATAAGGATCTAGCTTTAGTTTTCTACAAGTAGTTAACCAATTTTCCCAGCACAATTTACCGAAGAGGGTGTCTTTCTTCCATTCTATTTTTTAGCTCCCTTATCAAAGATTAGATGGCTATAGGTCTGTAGGTTCATTTCTGGGGTTACAATTCTACTCCATTGGTCCTGAGGTCTGTTCATGTGCCAGTATAAAGCTGTTTTGATTACTATGGCTTTATAGTAGAGTTTGAAATTTGGTGTTGATATCCCTCCAGCACTGGTCTTTCTGTTGACGATCGTTTTTGCTATTCGGGGTCTTTTATTGTTCCATATGAATTTTTGGATTGCCTCTTGTAATTTCTTGAAGAATGAGGTTGGAATATGGATAGATGTCACATTGAATTTGAAGAAAGCCTTGGGAAGTATTCCCATTTACACGATGTTGATCTTTCCAATCCAGGATCATGGGAGTTTTTGCCACTTTCTAAGTTCTGTTTTGATTTCCTTTTTCAAGTTTTTAAAGTTTTCATCATAGAGGACTTCACTTCTTTGGTTAAATTAATTCCTAGGTTTTTAATTTTTTTGTGGGGCTATTACGAATGGAGTTGCATTCCTAATTTCAACCTCACTTTTTAATTTTATACCTTGTTACTCTGCCAAAGTTTTGAATCAGCTTGAGTAATTTAGGAGTGGTGTCTATGGGATTCTTTAAATACAAGATCATGTCATCTGCAAAGAAGGAGTGTTTTATTTCTTCTTTCCCTATTTGGATCCCCTTTGTGTTTGCATCTTGTCGTATTGCTGTAGATAGGCATTCAAATACTAAATTGAAGAGAAGTGGAGAGAGTGGACCTCGTTTTCTTGTTCCTGAGTTAAGAGAAAATGGCTTTTCTTTATCACCATTGAGTATAATACTGCCTGTAAGTTTGTCATATACAGCCTTTATTGTATTGAGGAATGTTCCATGGATTCCTAATTTTCCAGAACCTACATCATAAAGGGGTGTTGGATCTTGCCAAATGCTTTTTCTGCATCTATTGAGATAACCATGTGGTTCTTATTCTTGCTCCTGTTGATGTAATGAATTATATTAATTGATTTGCATATATTGAACCAGCTTTGTATCCCTAAATGAATCCGGTTTGATCATGGTGTATGATTTTTTTGGATGAATTGTTGATGTTGATTTGCCAAAATTTTGTTGAGAAGTTTTGCATCAATGTTCATCAAAGAATTGGTCTATAGTTCTCTTTCTTTGATGAGTCTCTGCCTGGTTTTGGGATGAGGGTTATAATGGCTTCATAGAATGTGTTCGGTAGTGAACTTTCTCTTTCAATTTCATTGAAGAGTTGGAGGAGTATTGGTGTGAGCTCTGCTTTGAAGGCCTTGTAGAATTCTGCTTAAAACCATCTGGTTCTGGACTTTTCTTAGCTCGGAAGTCTCTTACTGCTGTTTCTATTTAAATTCTTGATGTACGCCTGTTAAGATGGTTTAACTCATCTTGGTTTAGTTTTGGCATGTCAATATTTGCTAGGAAAGGTCCATTTCTGTCAATATCTCAAACTTATTAGCATAAAGTTTTGAGAAGTATTCCCTTATAATGTTCTGAATCTTGGTTTTTTTCTGTCGTGATGTTTCCATTCTTATTTCTGAGTTTATTTATTTGGTTGTGTTCTCTTCTTTTTCCAATAAGATTTGCTAAGGGTCTGTCAATTTTGTTAATTTTTCAAAGAATCAATTCTTTGTTTTGTTGATTCTTTCTATAGTTTTTTTGGATTCTATTTCTTTAATTCTTATTTAATATTAATTATTTTTTCCATCTAATGGATTGGGGTTTATCTTGCGGTTCTTTTTCTAGGAGGCTCAGATTTCTCATTCAATTGTTGGTTTCAGATCTCTCCAATTTGTTGATGCAGGAACTCAGAGCTATAAACTTGCCTCTGAGTACTGCCTTTGCTGTGTCCCAGAGGAGCTGATAATTTGTGTGCTCATTTTTGTTGAATAGCATGAACATTTGAATTTCCTTTGTAATCTCTTCCATGACCCACTCATGATTCAGCAGTGTGTTGTTCAGCCTCCATGTGTTACCGGACGTTCTTTGGTGGCTTTTGGTGTTGAGTTCTAATTTTATTTCCTTGTGATCAGAGAGAATGAAAGGTATAATTTCAGTGTGTCTGAAATTGGACAAATTTACTTTGTTGCCTAAAATGTGGTCTATTTTGGAAAATGTTCCATGTGCTGCTGAGAAAAACGTGTATTCTGATGCTGCTGGATGAAATATTCAGTAGATGTCTGTTAAATCTAGTTGATGTATGCAGTTGTTTAGTTCTGCGGTTTCTCTGTTGAGTTTTTGCCGAGTTGATCTATCTAGTGGGGAAAGTGGTGTGTTAAATCCCCAACAATTAATGTCTTTGGATCTATGTGGGATTTGAGGGAAAGTAGTGTATCTTGGATACATTTGGGTGCTCCGTTGTTTGGCGAATAAATATTTAGACTTGTAATATCTTCCTTAAGGAGAGATCCCTTAATTAGTATGTAGTGACCTTCTTTATCTCTTCTCACAAATTTTAATTTGAAGTCTATTTTATCTGATCTTAGGATTGCAACTCCCCCTGTTTATGGGGCTGTTTGCTTGGTAGACTTTCTTCCAGCCTTTAACATTGAAAATGTGTTTGTTTTTATGGGCAAGATATGACTCCTGAAGGCAGCAGATAGAAGGATCTTGCTTTTTAATCCAACTAGATAGTCTATGTCGCTTAATTGGAGAATTAACTCCCTTAATGTTGAGAGATAGGACTGAGAGGTATTTGGGAGTTCCTGCCATGTTATCCACCTTCTTGGGAGCTGTGAAAACTGGGTTCTTCCTGTGGTTCTTGTATTCCCAGTTTGGGTACAGTTTCTTGGCCTTTATTGTGATCTTGTTGGTTTTCTATGTGTAGGACATTTCTAAGAATCTTTTGTAGGGCTGGTTTGGTGGAGATGTATTGTTTCAATTTTTCCTTGCTATGGAAGGTTTTTATTTGGCTTTCAGTTATGAAGGAGAGTTTAGCTGGGTACAGTATTCTTGGTTGATAGTTGTTTGCATTAGGGCATGGCATACATCATTCCAGCGGCTTCTTGTTTTGATTGTCTATGCTGAGAAATCTGAGGTGATTCTAATGGTTTTCCCTTTATAGGTGATTTATCTTTTCTCCTTGACAGCTTTAAGGATCTTTTCCTTGGTCTGAGTTGATCCTGTGTGGATTATAATGTGACAGTGGAATGTCCTGATCTGGTCTTTTCTATTTGGGGTTCTAAAAGCTTCTTGTTTCTGAATAGGCCTATCTTTTTGCATGTTTGGGAATCTCTCTGCTAGGATCTTGTTAAACAAATTTCCTAGACCATTAATTTCTGTTTCTAGGTTCTCCTCTACACCAATTATCCTCAGATTATGCCTTCTGATGGTGTCTTCCAAGTTTTGGATAGATCTATCATATTTCTTGGACTTGTCTTGGATGGTTGTATGTTCTTTCTCTATAATATCTAGACTGTCTTCAATCCCTGAGATTCGATCTTCTGCATGGTCTAACCTGCTGTCAAGACTTTCTACTTTGTTTTTTATCTCTTTTCCTTCTAATTGGTCAGCTTTGATGCCTTCAAATTCTTTGTTGAAGCTCTGTTTTAGATATTGTATGAATTTGTTTTCTTCCTTAATTTGGTGTTCAGTGTTTATTCTCAAATCACTTACTTGATTGGTTATGGTTTCTTTGGACTCCCATTCCTTCTGTTGGGTTCCATTCAGCATTCCCTTTGTGGTTTCCCTGACTTCCTTCAGCTCTTTGTTAATGGATTCCATGAATGCCTTTAGTGATCTTTGTGTACTCTCATCCTGCTCTCTCAACTCCTGTATTACTCTTTGCTTAGCTTCCTCATGTTCACACCATTCCTGTAGTTCTCTTCGAGTGTTCTCAGCTTGCTCTCGCCATTCCTGCCTTTTTCGTTGAGTGTTCTCAAGCTGCTCATGTAATTCTTGTATCAGTTTTTGAGTAGCTTCCTTACGCTCATGATATTCCTGTATTACCATTTTGTTTGCCTCTTCTCTCTCCCTATCATGCTCATACAGAGTCCTTTGTAGGTGTTCAATCTTTTCCTGTATAATCCTTTGGTTTGCCTTCTCTCTCTCCCTATCATGCTCATACAGAGTCCTTTGTAGGTTTTCAATCTTTTCATTTACCATGTTTACCAGCAGTGTTTGTAGAGCTATTTGGGAACTCTCTTCTGGATTATTCATTATCTGTTCTGTCCCCTGATTATCATCAGTGGGAGTTGAGATACCCGGACTTGCCATTTTTCTTGTGTTTTTCCGGTTTTCTCTGCCCATTTGGGATGAAAGTAATACCTGTTTTTTGCTAGAACACTATCTTAAGGAAAGCATCAACCAAAGTGTCTACTTGCACACTCTAAAGTCTGCAGATACAATCTAGTTCAACAGACATATCTATTCAACATCAAGCAACTATATATTAATGGGCTATGAACTGCAAAGAAGAATTTGGCAAACCAGAAATTTTTAAGTTTAGGGAGAGATGTGGGAAGGCTCATGGAGAATTAACTAAGTCCTAATCTTAAAGTGGGAAATAGTGGCATGGAATGAAAGTAGAGAGAGAGAAAAAAACAAGAAAGAGAAAGAGAAAAAAAGAGACAAGAAAAAATAGAAAAGCAAAAATTAAAAATTAAAAAGTGCAATGCTTAAAAATTAGGCAGATTTGAAAATGTAATATTCAAAGAAGAACGTGTATATGATGAGAGTAGGGGAGGGATATAAAGGAGACGTGAAAAAACTTAAAAATAAAAATATTTAAAATATTATATAGGTATAAAGAGGTAGTACTGCTAGTAAGGAATTTAAGTCTAAGAGGTTTTGAATTGAGTAATAAATTTGTGGATTAAATGTGTACACAATGGAGGATAAGGTCTAATAATCGACTACGGGTATATCTGAGGATGTGCAGAACAGCAATTAAGTCACACCAAGAAGAACAAAAGAGAAGAAAAGGTGAAAAGAATGAGAAAAAAAGAAAAAAAGATCAGAAGTTCAGTAGAGCTAAACAAAAAAAATTTTAAAGAAAAAAAAAACGCACACACACATATACACCTAAAGTAAAAATTATAAGAGGAAGAAAAAAAAGTTACTAGAAAACAATTTTTTTAAAAGGTAAAAATTTAAAAAAGTTTTAGAAAAAAAATTTTTAATAAAAGTTACAAAAAAAAGTTCTTTGATTTTTTTGGGAGGGATGGGAAGATCCTGTATCTCCCTTGTGTCCGTATCCAGCCTCTTGTTGTAGCTCTGGTCTGCTTGTGGTGTTTGATTTTCCTGTGGCTTGGTTGGTTTCTTAAGTCAGTTTGTTTGAGCAGGCAGTAAAATGCTCTCCTTTACCCAGGATTTTGTGATCCTCCTCCCAGGCTAGTTCAATGGGACGGACATCTGCTTTGAGTATCACAAAAGAGGGGATGGCTGTTTCCTCAAGTTTGGAGATGCTGTGATGATGCTAGGTTCTGGGTAGAGTTGAGGCCTTTCAGCAGACAGTAGCTTTTCCCTGAGAGGCTAGATTGTGAGAGACTCAAAGAGCCCCGTCTGGAGCCATTCTTATAGTTTATGTTTACTGAATTTCAATTGATTTTGGAGGCTGCTAAAGGTAGGGGCAGCCCCTGGCTTTGTTTACCCAGTGAAGAAAGCCACTCCTAGGGCTTGCGGCCAGAGCTGGGTGACTTTTCCCTGAGTGGAGCTGAGTCTGGCAGGTCAGGTTAGGTTCTTGTGACCTGCTAAATGACTCTAGTTTTCTTCCAAAGCCTGTGTTGGAGCTAGCTGCTCAGCTGGGCCTTTGTCAGTATCAAAGATTGAGATCTCCAGTAGTGGGGGGGCGGATGGCCTTTCCTCCTCTGCTCCCTGAGAAGGAGTGAGGATGTGAGGCTTCTACTCATGCTGAGTCTTGGTTCTTGGGCCGTCTCTGGTCTGCGAACTGCAGAATGAAGTTGTCTGCTCCTTGTTGGTTCTTGGTGGTGTTGAGTAGAATCCTCTTGCCTGCTGCGTCTGGCTCCTTCATCCTGGACTCTCGTTTTGCAGGTATGGTGGCTACGACTGACGCCACCACCCCTGCCATCGCAGCGGTGGCTGCTGGCAAGTGCTCAGATCTGTCTCCTTGCCTGGATTTTCCCTCTCTGGCCTAACTCTCTGTACTTTGATGGCACACTTGGTGTGATTCTCTGGCTTAGGACTGTTCACTGGAACACTAAACCTCCTTTCTATGCGAGAGCTTGTTTAGCCTCCAGCTTATCCTCTGCCATCTTCCCAGAACTGGCCCCTAAGTTCTTAAATGAGAATCTCTTCTATGATGCTTCCTAAATGGAATATATGCTGATGTAGTACAGATGGAAAAAAACTTATTAGGAAACAAAATTATAGATGAGATAATTCTTTCAATTCGGTTTCAAAATGCACTGAAATTTATAGGAAGGAAGTGTGATCTCTCAGTCTTCCTTTAGTTGCTTTCATGCCCTATCTGCTTTGGATTTCCCAGAGCTGCTATTAAAGGACCACGTTTGTCGGCATCTGGAAGAGTTGCTCTGGGGTCCCATGAGGTCTGTGTATTTCAGGGGCACAAAGCAAGGCATAGGATGAGAACAGTAGATGCAGAGTTAAGAGTCCAGAGAGTCAGCTCAAAATCTAACCTTTTATTCTTTGTGGAACCAAGGAAAAACTTTCCTATTTACTATGAATCCATCAGCATCCACACCTCTTTGATGCTTAGGGCCACATTGTTCTGTGCTCTTCATTTCCTTAAGATGAGCAGCAGTGACTGGTTACTGGTTACTCACAACTGTAATCCTAGCTATTCTAGAAGCTGAGACCTGAGGATCACCATTCAAAGACAGTTCGGGCTGAAAGTTCTGTTAGACTGTAATAACCAATTAACTACCACAAAACTAGAAGTAGAATTGTGATTTAAAGTGGTAGAGCACTAGTCTTGAGCCACAGAGGTTAAGAACAGGTCTTGGCCCTAGTGCAAGCCTCAAAACCACTATCACCACCACCAAAATAAATAATAGCAGTCCAGTTGTTGGAATACAACAGATCTCAATAACTGGATCCAGAGGCTAGTCAAAGGCCATTGCCCTCACTCAGTTCTATTAGATTTCGTAGCCAGGAAGCAGCAAGGTGATCTTTACCAAACACCACAATTCTGTTGTCCAACTAAGACTGTGACACCAGATGGAGGGCTAGTATGTGTGTGCACGAGATGGCCACAAGGATCCTGAGATATGCAGGGCAGCACTAGAACTCCAGGGAAAAGAGAGTGAAACAAGACATTCCCAGAGAAGGAAGGGTCAAGGAAGCCCAAGGGCACCAAATATGCCTTAAGAGAAATATGACCTGGCAGGACACTCATCTCCCAGGCAGATGCTCTTGAATGCACAGTTCTTACAGTTAGGACAAGACATTGGGACAGCCGTGCTAGGGACCAGCTCTGGTGTTTTCTGATTTTCCCCCAAGTATTTGGCATCAATATTCTCCTTGGTGGAGGTCAGACTTTTCTATCTTGTTTATTTCTTCTTTGACAGATTCACTGAATATGGGCCTTTTGTATTTCACCAAAGGAAATGAATTTCCAACGAATTTCTGTGGTTCCCTTTCCATATGACAGGGCACTGGTTCATCCAATGGAAAACCTGAAGCCCTGCATGGACCTCAGTGCCAGGAGGGACAAGGTGTTTGCATGAGAGTTACTTATGGAATAGTGGGAACTCAGCTACTCTTGATAATCCCCCATTTCTAGGCATAATAAACACTGAGGACTATGTCTTTTGTCATTAGCCTGCAAATGTGTTGTCCAGAGCAGGGACTGAAACAACTAATGAAGGGACAGAGAGATTCCTCTTAGATGTGCAAATCCTCTCTGTAGATGAAAGAGTGTAAGTGAGAAGCACAGATGTAATAGCCCTCACAGAGGCTGAGATTGAAGCCATTGTCTCCTCAGAAGGAATGTGCTTCAGGGCCAATGACCCACCAGGAAATGCTAAGGGGCAGGACACTGGCCCACCAGGCCAGGCTAGTGCCTATACAAAAGCTCTTAGAGTAGTACTGGAGATTCTATATTGCAGAAAACTACCTGATCAAGGGACCACTGTCAGAGCCAAATAAATGAAGCACATTACCTAGCCCTAGTCCTTGCCCACGTTGTCATCTATCTATGTGCTCATCACACACAAGTAAACATTTTGTTTATTAAACAAAAATCATCCAGGGACTGGTGGCTCATGCCTGTAATCCTAGCCACTCAGGAGGCTGACATCTGAGAATCAAAATTTAAAGTCAGCTTGGGCAAGAAAGTGAGAGTCTTATCTCCAATTAGGTACCTAAAAGGCAGGATGTGGGGCTGTGGTTCAAGTGTTAGAATGCTAGTCTTGATTTAAAATGCTTAGAGATAGTACCCAGGCCCTTAGTTCAAGACCCAGGAATGACACACAAAAAGTTCATAAAAAGCAAATTCATGAAAGATGACTATGAGTCTAAGAGTCCTTACATCTTAAACACATGAAATTTCCATCTTCTAAAGGGAATATTCATATAAACCTCATATCAGAGCGATGAGTTCCATGAATTAATGTAAATGCTAAGATAACTTAAGTGATATATTGTTTCACATCAGCTTAGAAAAGGACATTAAAGATGTGTAAACAAATGCACAGGTTGGGAATAGTAATTTTTAGGGTGAGAGGAGCTGTGTGTGGTGGGGAAGTGCTCAGTATTTCTTATAGATTAGAAACTATTACAGTGAGTTGCAGGAGGTCATAGGCTGGTGAGGGGCAGAACTAACTATTGTCTGGCCCTAGAGTTCATGAAACTTTGGAGTGTCTTTTCAGTATGTGTTTGGTTGTATCTATCAATATCCTGAACAGTGGTGGCTTGAGCAAATCCTGTGTCTTTCTGATAGCACTATGTTCTGAGGTTGATTATCCTAGCTATATCTCTGGTACTTGATGGCTGACATCCTTGAAATGTTACCAGGTCTTTATGTTATAATCAAAGGGAGCTGGCAAAACTATGCTGCCATGTCTGAATTGAAAGACAGAAAGGATGATGAAAAAAGACAGGCCTATGGTAGATATGTGTGAGTGTGTGTGTGTGTGTGTGTGTGTGTGTACTTGGATCATGAGGTCTACATTTGTTCCAGAGATGCCTCCTGTTCTTCACACTGGACTTGATTAGGTAGAATGGTCATTCTTAGCTGGAGAGACAAGAGAAAGAGAAAACATTGAGCATGGCACAGTCAAGCCCCATGCCAGAGCTCTTTTATGGAGTGAGAAAAGATTGGAGAAAATGAATATTGGTTAAGTCACTTTGTCTCCTGGGCTTCCCCTCCATCCTCTGTTGAGCTGTGGCTACTCTGCTGCTCTACTGGGATGGATCAGAAGGGCTTGTGTTCCACCGACAGATGTAAAGTTCAATACCAACCATGTAGCTTCCATGGAGACCTGAGCCTGCCAGTAGACCCAGCCATGGTCAGCAGTAACCAGCAATCACTTGGATTGTGTCCAGAATCCTGAGGAGACAATTTCACTTTTCTATGGGTGTTTGTGCTCTCTGGGTATGTCAGCAAGGACTCCTGATATCACAAGGCCCGTTTAGGTCCTTGTCACTGACTTATAATTGAATTTATCTTGGACACTAGAGATTAATCTGTCTGCCCACTGAGAACAGACCTGAGGCCATCATCATCTTGGGGTCCCCACAGACTGGGGCCTACAACTTGTAGTAGATGGCTTTCTTTCCCTGATAGGGTCCAAGAAAGAAACTGAGCCTCTGAAGCTTGGATTGGATAATGTGAGAAATTAGTACATCCATGAACCAATTGCAGAGATTTTGGGTGATTCAGTATTCTTGTTGGCCATGATAGTTCAAGGCCATACCAGGCAGGAATGACATTATAAAGAATCTTAACACATGGCATGATAGCCCAGAGGATGTGGGGAATACACACTGCTCCCACTTACCTTGGAGTTCAGAGGAATTCTTTAGCTGACAGGACTCTGGCATGTTAAGTGGTTAGGCACTTTTATGTGAATAACACTTTCACTGATGCCTCATTTCCCAAGATGCTAGGATTTTTAAGCCTTAATTAGAAAAAGGGAGGCTTTTAGTGACTGGTGGCTTATCCAAAGGTCACTGCTTATTTGGGATGGCTATGGAATCTTCAGCCATTGATGCCCAAGAATCTAGGCCACTGGCAATAGTAGAGAGAGGGTGTCAGCATTTCCCAGATCAAAATGTTTCATTTGGTTTGTCCATAAAAACTTTAGAAATATTTGTAACCCTCGAAGGCTCTGTTGAATCTCTTGAAAAGCACATTACCCATACTCATTTACAGCCTACCCCAAGCCCAAATCTAATTCTCAAGAAGCCATTCTCACTTGTCACTGCGACTAGTAACTACCTTGGAATTCCAGAACTCCCACTCTGTGGGGCACACAGGAAGAGAAAAATGAAGGCTTGCACTGAAGGAATTTTATACATTTTTTAATCTATACTCTGGTGTTCCTAGTATCCTGTATTTATTGTGAAGTTCTGTGAGAAATGAAGTCATTGGAACAGAGATTCTGACTGGAATTTCCTAGGAAGCAGTTCCAGACCTTGTGCTCTGGAGTTGCTCTGATTCCCACGTGCTCAGTGTCTGTTTCATAGCTCATCTCTTAAATTAGTGACCAATTTGAAGCATTCTTCACATTATATTCTACCAATATTCTCTTTCCTATCAGTCAGTTGAGCTTATTTACCTATGACTTGTGAAGCTGTAGCATTCCTGTGAGGAAATCTGGCCATTTCAGTCCATTTGTGCTGCTGTAACGAAAATATCATAAACAGGCCAGGCACTGTGACGCAGCCTTCTGAGGTTAAGATTAAAGAGGCTGAGATTGGAAAGATTGTAGTAGTTCCAGACAAGTCTGGGCAAAAATAATCTTGAGACTTCGACACAATGGAAAAAGCTGGGTAAACTGAAAAGAGTACAGGTGGAAGGACAGCTTGGAGGACAGAGGGAACATGATTGGGACAGGGATACTGTAATTGCAGCACATGGATGTCATAGCTTTTTCTTACTTGTGCAAGCCATTGGACAGTGAGGTTGTCAGGTAGAAACACACATTCACAGGTCCTGCTTCCAAACCAAATATTTTACTTAACTCTCCTTATCCTTGTGTAAAGACTACTTCCTGTCTTCTCCCCCTCAGAGAAGAAAGAGAGATACTGGATTTTTGCAGTGTTCATAATGTGTGCTTTTTCTTTTTTAACAAATACACAGATACACTCTTCAACTCTCCAAGACAGGAGATGCAGTGGAATCAGACTAATTTTCTATAGGCTCATGAACTATAGAGACCCACTAAGAACCTGGAGAAAGGTTAAGGCAAATGGATTCCCTAGAGGGAATTATCATGCTGTTAAGAAATCAACAACCTCACATTTTCCTGTTTGATATGACAGCCAGGAAGTTCACAATTGTCATCTACACAGTGAATGTTACAATAAATTTCCTTTGTCCTGCTGGAGGCATAGCTCAGAGGGAACATGTCTGCCTAGCAAGTGAAAGGCCTAGAGTTCAAACACAAACACTTGCAGAAATTCCCTTGTTGGGGCTTTTCACTTGGGACCAACCCTGATAGCTATAAAAGGTAGGGTTTCAAGGGGAATGACTTCAGCAGAGGTTAGGAACCTCTAGAAGCTGCCACCCTACCTGAACACATGAAAGGGTTCTGGGCCCAGGGGAAAGAAAGTGACTGAGATAATGTATCTCTCCAGATATTGCCTCATGGACACACCCAGACTCTGAAGTTTTGGAGTTTCCAAAGCAAAGACAGGTGGTGGCTGCTTTTGTTCCTCTTGAAGATAGAACAGAGTTTAGGGGACACTGGAGTATTTGGTCTTCTCTGTGAGTCTGATCAGCTTCCTATGACACAACTTGGATGTGGTAAATGATAAGACCCTATGATTTTTTTCAAATTTTTTATTGTGATTACGTGGTAACATAATTTCCCAAATTTCACAGTATTGTGGGATAGTGAAGCTTGGTTAAAGTCACAAACACATTCTAACTTTCATGGAGCAAATTGTCTATCATGGTCTATAACATTTATGAGTTCTATGAGCTGTGTGTACCTTTCTTTTGTTTTGCATAGCATCAGCTGTTCCCTCTTTCCCACTTGTTCCCTCCCTCCCATTGGTGCTATTGAGTTGCTTAGTTCATTTTGGTCAATGTCTATTGCAGCTGATGGGTCCTGCTGTTATATGTTTTTCCTTGATTCCCTCTAGTTCTGTGTCATCCTCTTAGTTTCCCTCCAGTGTGCACATATATATCATACATGTGATCAGCACCATGAGGTTATTTAGTAGTGATTCAACCAGATGAGTGGAAGTCCTTTGATTCTTAAGTCCTGTTAATTTTGTTGTATCACCTAACATTTTGGATTTAACGTCCACTTATCAGGGAGACCATGTGCCATTTGTCTCTTTGCACCTGGCTTACCTCGCTCAACATGATTTCTTCTAGCTACATCCATTTCCCCGCAAATGCCATTATTTTGTCCTTTCTAATGGCTGCATAATATTCCATTGTGTATAGATACCACAATTTTTAGATCCATTCAGCTGTGGTGGGACATCTGGGTTGTTTCCATATCCTGGCTATTGTGAACAGTGCTGCAATAAACATGGAGGTGCATGTGCCCTTTTACACTGGTTCCTGTTGTTCAGGATAGATGCCTAGCAGTGGTATGACTGGGTCATAAGGGAGGTCAATATTTAGCTTTCTGAGGACCCTCCAGACTGCTTTTCAAAGTGGTTGCATAAGTGTACATTCCCACCAGCAGTGTAATAGGGTTCCTCTTTCTCCACATCCCCTCCAGCATTTGCTGTTGGCTGACTTGAGGATGTGGGCCATTCTGATTGGGGTAAGGTGGTATCTCAGGGTTGTCTTTATTTGCATTTCCTTCACAACCAGGGATGGTGAACATTTCCTCATGTGTTTCTTTGCCATTTTTATTTCTTCATTTGAGAAGTCCCTCTTTAGTTCCCTTGCCGATTTAGTCATTGGTTTGTTAGGTTTGGGAGGGATTATTTTCATGAGTTCTCTGAATATCCTGGATATTAACCCCTTGTCTGATATACTGCTGGTAAATATTTTTTCCCAATTAGTTGGTTGTCTTTCTAGCTTGGTTGCTATAGCTTTAGCTGTGCAGAAACTTTTTATTTTAAGGTAGTTCCATTTGTCAAGTCTCTCTCCAATTTTTGTGACCCTGGGACACTGTTCAGGAAGTTCCTTCCTCTGCCTGTAAGTTCAAGTGTCTCTCCTACTCTATCCTGCAGTAGTTTCAGAGATTCAGGTTTGATGTTAATGTCTTTAATCCATTTTGAGTTGATGTTGGTGCATGGTGATAGGCTGGGGTCCACTTTTAGTCTTCTGCATGTGGCCTGCCAGTTTTCCAGCACCAGAGGTTGAAGAGGCTGTGTTTCTTCCATTGTATGTCTTTGGCTCCTTTGTCAAATATTAGCTGACTGTAGGTATGTGGTTTTATTTCTGGATCTTCTATTCTATTCCATTGGTCTTTGGGTTTATTTTTGTGCCAGTACCATGCTGTCTTTGTTATTAGGGCTCTATAGTAGAGTTTGAAGTTCAGCATCGAGATCCCTACCTTGTTGTCTTTTTTTCCTAGAATTTTTGGCTATTGTAAGTCTTTTGTTGTTCCATATGAAGTTTTGGACTGTTTTCTGTATTTCAGAGATGTGCATCATTGGGATTTTAATAGGAATTGCATTGAATTTGTATATTAATTGTGGCAGTATTGCCATTTTCACTATATTAAGTCTGCTTATCCAAGAGTATGGAAGGTCTTTCCATTTCCTAGTGTCTTCTGTAATTTCTTTCTTTAACTTTTTATAGTTTTCATTAAATAGTTCTTTTACATATTTGGTTAGGTTAATTCCTAAATATTTTATTTTGGGGGAGGTTATTGTGAATGGGGTTGCTTCCTTTATTTCCCTCTCTGCTTGTACATTGTCAGTATACAGGAAGGCAACTGATTTTTGTGAGTTGATTTTGTATCCTGCTACTTTGCCAAAGTGATTTATAATTTCTAAGAGTTTGGGGATGGAGTTTTGGGGATGGTGAAGGCACAGTATCATGTCATCTCCAAAAAGGGATAGTTTAACTTCTTCTTGCCCTATGTGGATCCCTTTAATGCCTTTTTCTTGCCTTATTGCCCTGGCTAAGGGTTCCAGGACTATATTGAAGAGGTGTGGAGACAGTGGGCATCCTTGCCTTGCTCCTGATTTTGGGAGAATTGGTTGTAGTTTTTCCCCATCAAGTATAAGATTGGCTATTGATCTGTTGTATGTAGCTTTTATTGTTTTAAGGAAGACTCCTTCTATTCCTATTTTCTCCAGAGCTTTTAACATGAATGAATGTTGTATTTTATCAAAAGCCTTTTCTGCATCTGTGGAGATAATCATGTGATTCCTGACCTTGGCTCTGTTGATGTGTTGGATTACATTTATTGATTTATGTATGTTAAACCATCCCTGCATCTCTGGGATGAAGCATACTTGGTCATAGAGTATGATTTTTTATGTGTTTCTGGATTCTGTTAGCTAGAAGTTTGTTAAGGATGTTTGCATCTGTGTTCATCAAGGAAATTGGTCTGTAATTGTCTTTTTTGTTTGGGTCTTTGCCTGGTTGGGGATGAGTGTGATATTGGCATTGTAGAATGAGTTTGGGATAGCTCCCTCCTTCTCTTTTCTCTGAAGAGCTTGAGGAGTATGCGTATTAGTTCTTCTTTAAAGGTCTTATAGAATTCTGTTTTGAATCCATCTGGTCCCAGGCTTTTCCTTGTTAGAAGACATTTGATTGCTTCCTGTATCTCGTTGTAAGATATTGGCTTATTAAATCGATTTACTTCTTCTTTGCTCAGTTTGGGCAACTTGTATTTCTCTAAAAATGCATCAATTTCTGGCAGGTTTTCTTTCTTTAGAGAGTATAACTTTTGAAAATAGTTCTTTATAATTGTTTGGATATCTTGGGTACTTGTGATTTTTCCTGTGGCATCCCTAATCTTGTTAATTTGGGTTTCCTCTCTTCTTTTCTTAATTAATCTTGCCAATGGTCTTTCAATTTTATTGTTTTAAAAGAACCAGCTTTTTGTTTTATTAATTTTATCTATGATTCCCCGAATCACTATTGCATTAATTTCCTCTCTTAGTTTATCTGGCTCCGTCTAGTAACTTTAGGTTCCATTTTTTCATGTTTTTCTAGCTGTTTTAATTGCAACATGAGATTATTTACTTGGTCTGTCTCTATTTTCTTGATGTTGGCACTGAGAGCAATAAATTTTCCCCTCAAGACTGCCTTTGCTGTGTCCCACAAGTTTCTTTATCATGTGGCTTCATTTTCATTGAATTTTAGGAACTTTTTAATTTCTTCTTTAATTTAATTCTTCTGGTGTTACTTATTAGTGTGCTGCTCAATTTTTATGTATTTGAGTAATTTCTGCGGTATGCTTTGTTATTGAGAACTAGCTTGATTCTACTGTGGTCGGATAGGATACAAGGGATTATGTCAATCCCCTTGTATTTGCTTAAGTTCCTTGCATGAACTATGATATGGTCTATTTTGGAGAAAGTTCCATGAGCTGCTGAGAAGAATGTGTACTGTGTTGTTTTAGGGTGAAATACTCGGTAGATGCCAGTTAATTCCACTTGAAGTATGGCCTCACTTAAGTCGGTAGCTTCTTTGCCAATCATCTGATTGGTAGACCTGTCCTTTGGTGAGAGTGGGGCATTAAAGTCTCCTAGTATTATCATATTGGGATCTATTTTATTCTGTAAATTTGAGAGTATTTGCTTAACATATTTGGGTGCTCCAATGTTTGGGGAGCATAAGTTGATAATGGTAATATCCTCCTCTTGGGTTGTTCCCTGTATTAATATGTAGTGTCCTTCCTTGTCTTTTGGTATTGATTTTAGTGACAAGTTTATTTTGTCAGATCTCAGGATTGCTACTCCTGCTTTCTTACTGGAGCCATTTGATTCATAGTTCCTTTTCCAACCCTTCACTCTGAAATTGTTTGTATGTTTGGCTGAGAGGTGGGTCTCCTGAAGGCAACAGATGGATTGGTCATGTTTTCTGATCCAATCTACAGTTCTTTTTCTTTTGATTAGTGAATTAAGACCGTTAATATTAAGATATAATGTAGAGAGATGCATTGTGGTCCCTGTCATTCCCTGTTTGCCTAAGTTTTTCTTCTTTCCTTTCCTCCTGCACTTGCTCAGTTAGACTTCTATTAATGCCTGTCTATGTGCGGGTCCCCATTCCTGGTTGCTTTCTTCAGTTTGTGTTCCCCCTCTTAGTATTCTTTTAATGCTGGCTTAATGTTTATGTATTCATTTAGTTTTTCTTTGCTATTAAAAGTTTTCAGTTCTCCATCGAATGTGAATGCTAGCTTTGCCGGGTATATCAGTCTGGGTTGGCAGTTATTGGTTCTCAGGGCTCGTGTGGTACTTTCCCAGGCTTTTCCTGCATTCAGTGTCTGTGTAGAGAGATCTGCAGTGATTCTAATTTTTTCCCATTGTAGTATAGCTCCTTGTTCATTTTTGCTGCATACAAGATTGTTTTCTTATTATTCAGATCTTGCCTGTTAGGTGTTCTACATGCTTCTGTTATGTAGGTAAGATGTTATTTTTTAAGATGGGGGAAATTGTCACAGATTATCTTGCTGAATAGGTGTTGCATTGCTTGCTTTGATATTCCTCACCTTCATCCACTCCAATTATACATAGGCTAAATTTCTTGGCACTATCTGCTTGCTCTTGAATTTCCCTTTGGCATAATTTAAGTGATTTTTCCATATCTGTCACTTTTTGGTCCAGTTGGTGTATTCCATCTTCTGTATCTGACACTTTACCTTCCATTTTGTTCACTGTAATTATGGCTTTCATTGTGGTTTACATGGAGGAAATAGACTCATTTATGGATTCGATGTTGGTTCTCAAAGTACTAATCTCACCTCTTAGTGAGGTATGTACTGCCTCTATTTTGGTACTAATCTCACCTCTGAGTGAAATGTGTACTGCCTCTATTTTTGCATGCACCTACTGTTTGGTGCCCTGCATCTCTTTCAATATTTCGTCCCTGTGTTCTTTAAATTTCTGGTCTATTTCTCATTTTAATTCTTGAGTCATTGCCTCCAGCATCTCTTGGATGTAGCTTTTGTCTTCCATTCCTGCTTTGCTCCCACTGTGGCTCTGCCCTGGGTGGCTGCTGGCTTTTGGGGATAGCTTGCTATCCTGGATGTTGATAAACCTTGTAATTTTTCCCTGTGATTTTTTCATGGGGATTCAGGGAATATTGGAGACTAATCTGAAATTTTGTTTTAGTCAATAAGTGTGTGTCTTTGCTTGGTTGCTGTTTCTGTGCTGGCAGAGAGAGTCTGTATCTTGTCTTGGTTCTGTTGGGGGCCGACTTCCAGCTGCTGGTCTGACCCATGTAGGGTTCTCAGCTTTCTGCTGTAGATCACTGGCCTTTAGAAGGGTTGAGCAGTCCAGACTGCTCCTGCTTACTTCTACAGGTGTTCTTGGCGAGATTGAATGTGCTGGATGTATTCTCCCACTTGCTGGAGTCTGCTCTGTGCTCCTGATTTTTTTTTTTTTTGCGGGTTGTGTGTCTGTACTCTGGGCTTGGCCACTGTTCTTCAGCTCTTCAGCTCAAGGCTGGCACCCTACCATTTGAGCTACAGCACCACTTCTGGCCCTTTCTGCTCATGTGGTGCTAAGGAATCAGATCCAGGACTTCATGCACAGAAGACAAGCACTCTACCACTGAGCCACCTTACCACCTTGAGCTCCTGACTATTATCAGGTGCAATTGAGTTGTCTAATTCCCAGCCTGGGATATATGGGTCGGGTTCTGGTGGGGTTTGGGCTTCTGGTTCTGTTGCCCTGGACACCCAGGTCTTTTGCTGTCATAGACGTGATTCCTAAGGAGTGCAGTTCCCTGTTTGCCCCCCTCTGCTGAGGCGTATGCTCAGCTTCTGAGGAGTTGGCTGTGTTGCTCAGGCACAGGATCCCCAGGCTTGGTCCCGGCCCTGGAGCATGCCAGTTGGACCTTTGCTGCTGTGTATCCCTCCTGGGTTACGCAGCCTGGAGAACACAGTTCAAATTTCTTCCACTGTTGGCTGTTGTGACCCAGGAGCACTGTTCCTGGCTTGGGTGTTTAAACTCCCTTCCAGGGGCGCTCTTGCTCCAGCCTTGCCAGCAGGGTGTTATCCACAGGCTGGTGGAGCTCTCAAACAGTTCCCAGTTTTAGTGGGTCCTGTGGTCCAGGTGTTGGGGTAGGGGTCTGGGTCAGGGTCTGGGGTCTCCCACTATCGCTGGTCTCCCTTGAGGGATACACTGTCCCCTGCAGGGTGCTCACCCTGGAGCTAGTTGTTGTTTCTGTGTGATGTAGGTCGCTGGTTGCTGCTGCAATGAGTTCAGTTGAGATGGTTGTGGGCTCAGCCTGGCAGTGGTGGCTCTGCATTTTTCTCCTCTGTCTCTGGTTTGTTAATGCTGTTCAGGTCAGTGCCTCGGGATGAGCCTCTGGCCTCTGGCAGAGGGGTGGGGGAAGGGAACTCTGTGCAGGTTCTGAGCACTGGGGTTTCTCCTCTGTCTCTGCCTTGGTTGATGCTGTTCAGGTTGGTGCTGCAGGATGGGCCTCCAGCCTCCAGCTAAGGGGTGAGGGAGGGGTCTCCATGCAGGTTCTGAGCACTGGGGTTTGTCTCTGTTTGCGCTCTCCAGATCAGCACCACTAATTTGCAGGTCTTCTGCTCTGGTGTTCTATGGGCGACCAGTGTAATTCTGGGGTTCCCACCATGGGGCTGAGTGGCTTTGGTGGGATGGAGACCCTCTGCTCAGAGAGTGAAGGGTGTGGGTGGGATCTTTGTGCAAGCTCCTGCCTCGGAGGTTTCTCTGTTAGTCGTGATCAGCAGGTCTGACACTGGTACCTCAGGCGTCTTCTGCGCAGATCATCTGCAGATGACCCCCTGTGTCTCTGGGGACTCCAGCAGCCCCCGCTGGGCCAGGCTGGCAGGGGCTTGGTGCATTGCCGCACATCCAGTAAAGGTTGGGGGAATGGTCTTCACACTTCTCTATTCTGATATTCTTCCTTTTCTTTCTTTTTTGTTTTTTATCCACCTCCTGTTTTTCTCTGCGTGTTTGTCTTTTTGTTGTTGTCGGTCTCTTGGGGAAATTAAGCATTGGAACTCAAACTCTCTTTTTGGTTGGAGCGAGCTGTGACATTTCCCTATTGCCCCGTCACCATCTTGGTCCTCCCCTCTTGAAGAAGACTTTTAAACAATACACCAAAAAATGGGTGCCATGAGGAGAAGAAGCATGGTGGGGAGGCAGCTGGGCAGTGGAGCCCTTTGTCTACAAAGGACAAGGCCCCAGAGCTCTGTGCTCCAGCTCATGGTGCAGGGGCTGGGAAGGGGTGCCCTGTGCAGTGGGTGCAACTCTCCAGTCCCCATCCCCAGTGATCACTTTGCCACCTTGAGGTGCCACAACCGCGGACAGCCCAGTGCCCACTTGACCGCTGCCTCCTCTGGCTCCTGGCCCTTGGTCTCTGCAGAAGGTCTTCCTCCCAGTCTCTGCCAAGACCCCATGTTTAAGAACTAAGAAATTATTGGCTTTAGATATATCCAATCATAACTTGTATCTAACCAGGAGTCTTGAGTTAGTCTTATCCCAACAAGCTTATTGTGGACAGACATAGCATGCAGAGAAGGGAATTGCTTCCCAGTGGCCTGAATTGTTCTGTACACCTGCATCATGAGCCTGCTCTGGGATAAGGCCATGGTTGGCACCCTGCATTTATATAGGACCCATTGTCTCTGGCTTCATACCCAAGGGTTCCCCATGAGGGACAGAAAAGCCAGTGTGGCAGAATCGGGGTAGGGTGTCAGCACTGGAGAATATTGCCTTTAAGATTCCTTCTGGGAGTTGGATATGGATTGTGGCAGGGTCCACTTCTGGTCAGAAATGAGACATACTCAGATATGGATACCTCAAGCAACTTTATGAAGTGAAATCTGAGGAATAAGAAACAATGACACTGGTGTGTAAAGGTCTATATGTGAGAGGTGTAATATGATAAAAATGCCTCTGATCATGATGTGTTATATGAGAAAATGAATATGCGAAATTGGAATTTCCTGGTACAAATATGAATGTTAACAAAAACATAAATTTATAAACCAATATAAGCAATGATTTAACATGGACACATTTGTTTTTATCTTGATTGTTCCAAATACATTGTTCTAACATTAAACACCTATATTCTGTGAAGGACTTTCATAGGTTTCAGAGCACACATTTCTAATTTAGTTAGTTACAACGTGGGGGAAGGGGGGAATTGGGGAGGTAGGGAGGGTAGGGATGGTAGGGGAAAAACAAAGGAGGAGGTAGCAATGCTTGATAGGAAATGTACTCATTACTGTACTTATGTAACTGTAACCCCTCTGTACACTATTTTTACAATAAAAACATAAAAAATTTGTCTATATAAACTAGACTTCATGTACTGACACCATCCCTGCTTCCATCTTTTTTATTTATCTACAATGTTTTCCCCAACTTGACCACAGATAGTTTCTGACATAGAAAACTAATATATAATGAAGAACAAATAATAATAACATGATCTATTGCCTAAGATCATTTAGAAAATGAAGGTAAAACACAAAGACACCCAAAGATTTCTTTCCCATGCCAGTGTTTCCTAAATCTCATAAAGAGCTAAAGTGGAGACACCTTAGTACCTCCTCAGTATTTAACCCCTTTCCAAATGGAAGGAAGGTCCACCTTTACCTTATGATATACATAGAAGAACATCATAGCCTTGATTTGACAGGACTATATGCTTTCCAAATTGGCAAATCTCTAAACAATAACTGCTTGGGGAGGCATGAATATGAACAACAGAGGATTCATGAGGAGACACTGACCCAGCACAGGGAATTGCCCTTTAAGAGAGCTGCTTCTGTCTTTCACCTTCTTGGAACATTTTCTTTTTTTTTTAATTTAATTTAATTTTATTTGTGAACATACTGTACAGAGGGGTTACAATTACATGGGCAGGATAATGGGTACATTTCTTACCAAGCATTGCAGCCTCCTCCTTTGTTTACCCTTCACATCCCTTCCCAGCCTCCCCCCTCCCCCCATCCCAATCCTTCTCCTTACCCCCCCTTCCCCCCCCCCCGCACCGACGTTGTAAAGCTCATTTTGGACATGACAACTTGTACTTCTCATTGTTGCAACAGGTCCACTTGTATCCTTAAACAACTGGTTTTTCCCCATCACCTCTACAAGATATACTGACATCAAATATAGTGAAAGCAGGGGTTATACTGTGGGGGAGGGACATACAAAGCAACAAAGATATAATCTTATAAATGCGTTAGAAACACATGCATGAAAGAAAAAAACCTTAAAATACATATCTAAGGGTTCATTTCCCTGACATCATATTATCTGACCTTTTCCGCTTGACTCATATATATATTAGATATTGCAAATAAGGGAAACCATGGAACCTATGTTTCTTTGGGCCTGGCTTACTTCACTTAATATAATTTTTTTTCTTGGAACATTTTCTTTGCAAATAGTGATAGAAATAAAACAAAGTAAATATTCTAATGCAGAATCTCAAGATGTGGTTCTGGATCTTAATTCTATCTGGGTAGATGCACTGGTTCATGTGAGAATAGAGACACCTGACCAGACCACAAAAGTAGGATTTTCTCTGTATAAGGGAGTTATTTCTCTTTCTCTTTCCAAATTAGAAAAATGTATATGCAAGATGCAGGGCACCAGAATCCAATACAGGGTTATATAATAGCGGAAGAAATTACAAAAGAAACAAAAAAATCACATAGTATATTAAACACAACAACAGAGAAAAAAGCTTGTGTCAGTATCTTGAAGTTCATTTTACTTAGCATCATCTCTTTTTAAATAAGTTTTTTTACTGTGAAAATACCATACAGAGGGGTTGCAATTACATGAGCAAGGTAATGAGTACATTTCTTATCAAGCATTGTTGCCTCCTCCTTTGTTTTTCCCCTACCATCCTTACCCTCGCATCTCCACTACTACCCTCTACCCCTGCCAAAGTTGTAAAGTTCATTTTTAGACATAGCATCTTGTATATCTCATTGTTGCAAAGGGTCAACCTGTATCCCTATTTAAACAATTTGCTTTTTCCATTCCCCTCCCCAAATTATACCAACATCAAATACAGTGAAAACAGGGGTTATACCATGAGGGGGGGACATACAAAACAACAAAACAATCACCTTATAAATATGTTAGAAACAATAGCAAAAATTGAAAAGAAACACTTGTGTCTTATCTTGGGGTTCATTTTGCCTAACATCAACTGATCTGACCATTTCTGCTTGTCTCAGACATATACTAGTTATTGCAAATAAGGGAAACCATGGGACCTATGTTTCTTTGGGCCTGGCTTACTTTAATTAATATAATTTTTTCCAAAGTCTTTCCATTTCCTAACAAATGGGTTCAATGCCATTCTTTCTGATGGAGGCATAGAATTCCATTGTGTATATATATACACATTTTCTTGATCCATTCATCTACTGAGGGGCATCTGGCTTGGTTCCATATCTTAGCTATGATAAACAATGCTGCAACTATCCTTAACAGAAAGAATAGTGCTGGAGAAATATCAATAGCAAATTTCAAACTCTACTACAAAGCCATAGTAATCAAAACAGCTTGGGACTGGCACAAAAAGAGACCTTAGGACCAATGGAATAGAATTGAAAACTCAGAAATGAACACACAGACCTACAGCCATATAATCTAAGATAAGGGAGCTAAAAATTAGCATGGAAGAAAGATAGCCTCTTCAGTAAATGGTGCTGGCAAAATTGGTTAATCACTTCTAGAAAACTCAAGCATCATCTTATATGGTCATATGTACATAGATTTGAGCTTTTCTGCTTGCCTGGTAAGATTATCCTAGACACATACTAGTTATTGCAAATAAGGGAAACCATGAGACCTATGTTTCATCGTGTCTGGCTTACTTCACTTAATATAAATTTTTTCAAGTCTTTCCATTTCCTATCAGATGGGACAGTGTCATTCTTTCTCATGGATGCATACAATTCATATATGTACACACACACACACACACACACACACACACACACACACACACACACACCACATTTTCTTGTTCCATTCATTTACTGAGGGGCATCTGGGTTGGTTCCATATTTTAGCTATGGTGAATAATGTTGCAATAAGCATAGGTGTGCTGGTAGATTTAGTATGGTATTGTTTGTGAGTGGTTGGGTAAATGCCCCAAAGTGGGATTGCTGGGTCATAGGGGAGCTCTACATGGAGTCTTTTGAGGAACATCCATACTGCTTTCCAAAATGGTTGAACAAGTTTACACTCCCACCAACAGTGCAGTATGGTTCCCTTTGCCCCCATCCTATCCAGCATCTATTGTTATTAGATGTCTTGATAATAGCCAATCTAACTGGGGTGAGGTAGAATATCAATGTTGTTTTGATTTGCTATTCTTTTTTTTTCACTAAGAAGCAAACATCCAGGCATTTATTTACATCAATCATAACATAAAGAAAAAATGTCTAGGAACAGATAAATTTCAGTTACCTCTACCAGATACCAGCAGAACCATCCTCTTCCAACAACATAGCACTGTTCTCTTTTCTGCATTTCTTTTATGGCTAGAGTTGAGCATTTCTTCATGTGTCTATTGGCCATTCTTATTTCCTCTTCAGAGAAGTCTGTCTTTAAGTGTTTAGCCCACTTATTAATCAGGCGGTTGTTTCTTTGAGTATTTGTTGTTGGGGGATTTAATTTTTTGAGTTCTAAGTATGTTTTAGACATTAGACCCTTGTCCATTGTATGGCTAGTGAAGATCTTCTCCCAGTCCGTGGGCTTTCTGTTAATCTTGCTAGCTATGTCCTTTGCCATGCAGAAGCTCTGCAGTTTCATGCAATCCTGTCTGTCTAATCTTTCTATGAATTGTTTTGTTTCTGGGTTTTTATTAAGAAAATTTCGGCTTGTGCCAAGGAGCCCTAGAGTTTCTGCTATTCCTTCCTGTAATGTTTTCAGGGTGTCTGCTTGTACCTTTAGTACTTTGGTTCGTTTGGAGTTGCTTCTGGTGCAGGGCGACATATAAGGATCCAACTTTAATTTTCTACAGGTGTTTAACCAATTTTTCCAGCACCGTTTCCTGAAGAGGCTATCTTTCTTCAATTCTAATTTTTAGCTCCCTTATCAAAGATTAGGTGGCTATATGTCTGTGGGTTCATTTCTTGGTCTTCAGTTCTATTCCATTGGTCCTCAAATCTGTTCTTGTGACAATACTAAGCTGTTTTGATTACTATGGCTTTGTAGTTGAGTTTAAGTTGTTATTCCTCCAGTACTGTTCCTTCTGTTAAGGATTGCTTTTGGTATTCGGGGTCTTTTCTTGTTCCATATGAATTTTTGGATTGCTTCTCCTATTTCATTGAAAAATGAGGTTGGGATATTGAAAGGTTTCGCATTGAATTTGTAGATAGAGGGAAAGGGATTCTTGAGCTGTAGCAGTGGTTGTTCTACTTTGGGCATGCTGGTTCAAGCCATTGGATTGTGACATTCTCAGGAAAGAAATATAAATCCCCAAGTCCTGCCTCTAAGCCAAATACTTTTCATTGTGTCTCCCTTTCCTTCTCGAAAGCCTACTTTCTGCTCTCTACCCTCATAGAAGAATCATAGCTACTGGACTTTTCAAAGTGTACATACTGGGTCCTTTTTCTTTGACACAAAAAAAGGATACACACTCCTTCTCTACAAGACAGGAGTTGTAGTGGAAGTAGACCAACTTCCCATATGCTCATGAAATGTAGAGATTGATTATGGGTCTGGAGAAAGGTTTAAGCAAATGGATAAATGCATTTTGTGGTGTGTGTGTTTGTGTGTGTGTGTGTGTGTGTTTGTGTGTGTGTGTGTGTGTAGGTTGGTATGCTTATGACACTTTGATTCAAGGATTCATTCAACTTTATTTTGCTTTCTTGCCTTTGGAAGCTGATTGATCATCTCGACCACATCTCCATTTCAGTTAAGGCCTTTTTGTTGAGATTGAGGCAAAGCCAACTCTCTTCCTGAGTAATGCTTAAGTTAGGAATCCCCGAATTTGTTCCCTGAGTAGCTAAGGTAATTAGAGTGAGCCACCATACCTAGCAAAGACCACATTCTGACAACACAGGCCCTTTTGAAAAATAATGGCACTGTGTCCTGACTGACTAAATAGGGCATCAAGTATTAGGGCACCTTTTCTGGCTGCAACCAGTGGAGGGAACGGTTGAGGGGAATCTCACCTCTCACTTTTGGCATCACTAGATGTTATTGGGCGATGAATTTGAGTTATACTAAGCAACCTGGAAAATAATTCTCTCCCCTGCTCGTTGCACCATCTAAGAAGGAGGCTTGACAGGCGTATAGTTGTGTACTTTCTAAACTCATCAATACATACCCAGAAAGGAACACAACCTGCCCCATACTCTACTCCACAATGGAATCACATACACAGATTTAGCACTTTAATCCTGATCCCAAACAAGTACTTCTCATCTCCCACATGCTGATCTGGGGGGAACATTTAGCAGGCCAAACAAGGATCAGACCTCTGAATCTGACCCTAAGATCATTGGCTAGGAGACAATTTTCTTTGCCAATGTGGTGCCATCACAAACTGATGGGCTTTAGGACCTCCATGAATTACATAAGATGCAGTGGGTGTCATGCTTTTGCCTCTATTGCCTTGCATGTGAAGAGTACTTAACAGCCCAGACTATGACAGAGTTTGTCAGTTTTATCTTGTGCCCCTTAACCTCCTAAATAGAGTGAAGGACCATTCAATGGCTGGTGGGCAGAGGATAATTAAAGAGCTTATCTTTGTTTTGGTGGGTGGCAGGGAGGCCTACTATAGGCTGAACTCATATGACAGCATAGTATCAGTGCATATACTTTGAACAAATTCTCCCTACAGTCCCTAGGTTACTTTATGCTTCCTACTAGGTGATAGGCAAAGTACCACAATAGGTGCCTGAGTGTGTGTGCTTGCTTGTGGGTGTACTAGTGTGTGTATGCTGCTCATAGGACTTAAATATAGCCACTTCTTTCCTCAACTTTGTTTTTCTTGCTTTCAGGAGACATTCTATCCTATAACCATGCTTCCAGGCTAAACAGGTACTGTGTTTTTGTTGTTGAGGCTGTGGGCATGAAATATTTTTGTGGGCTACATCAAGCCTACATCCACCCACATCCTCTGTTGCTCCCCCATTAGCTAAAGAACTAGAGTGGGCTCCTACAGCCAATAAAAAACTACTTTAATCACACAGGCCCTAGTTCCACCTGGGTCACCGCAGACTAAGTAGAGACTTGGTATCTTTTTGGTGTTCAATCAGCACAAAAGTCAGATCTCGTTCCTTCCCTCAGGGAGCAGTCACTTTGCCTCAGTTGGGAGGCCCAGTTGGTACCAAGCAGCCTGGAGTCACACTTTCCTCTTCCATTGTCTGAAGTCATCAACCAAGAGCAAGTTGAAGCCTCAGTTGCACCAAGCATTATGAGAAGGAGTCTTTTGCACCTAGTGCTACCCCAGTGTATCCCTGGAATGAACATAGTCCTCTGATCACATGATTTCACTGTAGCAAAACATGTAGCCAGAATTGTCTCTTTAACCTTTCTTCCATCCAGTGCATTCACATAGAACTTATTAGCAATTTTCATCCCCATTTGCTGCTGGTACCTCCCCATCTCAAGAAAGGATCAAATCCCCTACCTGAGTCTCCAGGCACACAGCTTCCTCCCCCAGAGTTTTGTCAGCAATTAGCTCCTTGGTGAGGAGATTCTTTGTGCTCTTGCACAAGAGAATCCTGCAGGGGAAATACACAGATGTTCCCTCTTCTTGTCACTGTTACCATGCTTGGAGTCACAATATAAACCAGGACTTCCACACAGTCTACCAGGGGCCCTTCATCCTTCCAAGCAGAATGAAAGAATGATCTCAGAGCAGAGCATGAGGAAAGATATTCTTTAATATTTTTTCTAGTGTGCCAGTCTCTGGCCTTGATCTCAAGGCCCAGGCACTGTCCTAGAGATTTTCTGCTCAAGGTAGATCTTTATCATTTGAGCCACAGTTACACTTCCAGCATTTTTGGTAGTTAAGTGTAGACAATTACATATCTAAGGGACTTTCCTAATTTGAACTGGCTTCCAGATTAGATCCTGTGATCACAACTTCCTGAGGGGCATGAGCCACCAGGCCTGGCTCATACTTTTGTAAAGAACAGAAAGCTATATACTGACCACTGTTTACCATTACTTAAAATTAAATAAACAATATACAGTGAGGTAGTATTCTGATTACTACAAAGATGTTTTTCTAGCTTTTGTCAAACTACTACTAACTCAGTAATGAATAAGATTGAGTCTACATATAAGGAATGAATTGGCATAATGAAAAAGCATGCAAGCCAATGATTATGAAATTAGCTTTACTCCTTTAGGCTAACAGGTCCTAAATTGTCAAAAGCCCTGAGAATATGGTTACAGTTCCACAAGAACACATTTACATACCCTAAAATCCATGAGCTTTCAGTATACACACTCCAATATACTGTAAAGTAATTGTTTACTATAGTTATTTTTCAATGTCCACTTAGTGTTGCTTAACTAATTAAAAGGAATAAAGATTTATCTTAATTTTGGCAATAAACTATATTCCATAATTTTGTTAGTGAAAGACATTCCTTTCAGAAAAAATTACAAACAACCTATTGCATTTACATACTAATGGCAGAGGTATGGGACCTAAAGTCCTGGCTGCCTAACAGATTAATGCCAGCCTTCACTTCCCTGAGACAGTGTACTAAAAAATTCAAGAGCCAGTGATGATAGATAATTTGCCTTGCATATAGGCTGGGTGCGGTAGTCAGCATCTCCAAATAAGCGAAAACTGAATAAAAAATTGTCAACGAAATTAAAAAAATAACACCAAATTGGCATCATCTTTCAACATAGCAGTTAAAGGCAAGTTGTTCTGAATAAGTATTTACATAACAATTAAAACCCAATTCTATAATACCAAGGAAATATAGTATGGTAGTAAATATTCTCTTCTTATAGAGAAATTCAGGCCAGAAAGCCTTTATTATATTTGATGCAAAAAAATCCCCAAATTGACACAAATACTTTCAACACCAAAATATCCAACTTTATTTTATTAGAATGCAGTTATTGTTTCAAACCATTAATTCAAAATCAAAACTCAGATTGAATATATATAGACACACAGATTTATGAATATGTATATACACAAATAATGTATATACCCATATAATGGCCACAATTATTGTGTTTTATCGTCTAGGCCAATAGAGTCTCTGTTCATAAAAAGCAATTACAATATGAGGGCATTTAATATTAGCCTCTTTTGCCAGCACCAAGTCAGCTTCATGTGAATGTTTCCACTTTATGAGGAACATCATTTCTCCATTTTGTTCTGTGATACCAAGTATTTGTTCAGGCTCAAGACCCCTAGAAAAGCCTCTTGGGTTGTCATCAGCATCCTTTCTATCATTTGATGCACTAACATCACATTCACTGGCAGATAAGTCAGCACAGTGCAGACTGTCTTCGGGTTCCCAGGTATTATGCACATCTGAATAGCCCTTCCATTTCAGGAGATATTCTACCTGACCATGGATTACTCCTCGGCCCACTACTTTTTCTACTTCAAATCCTTCCTGCACTACTCCTTCCACTTTGTCAGCAGAATTTCCATTCTCTTTTTCTTTTTTGGTATTGCAGTTTTCTTGGGGAGCATTTTTAAATTGCAGATTTGAAGAGCTGTTATTAACTACCTAGGATGCTCCTGGTCACACTCTTGCAGCGACATTGGCTCACGTGCCTCAAGCTCCAGTCACCTCAGAGATTAAATTTTGATGGTATATACTGGGAAGAGAAAAAAATTACACCAGTTTGAATCACCATGTTTTCAGATCTAAAAATCTGTACATTTGTGTGGCAACTTCTCAGCTTCAATCTGGCTTCTAGTAATAGACAAACCCCCAAAACATCCATAGCAAGACACAGCATAAGTAACTTATGAAAATTGATATAAAAACTCCTCATAGCAAGATAAATATATTCCCTACAGAGGAACACTGATTTTAATGCTAGCATATTTCTCCTCTGAATTCCCAAAAGTCTAGAAGGAAGTGATACATTTTTCAAGTGGTAAAACTAAAGGACTGTCAACTCTAAATTCCAGGTGTGGGAAACTATCCTTCAGGAATTGTGGGAGCAGAAAGACATTCTTAGATGACAGAAGATTTAGAAAAGTTTTGCTAAGCTGATGTATCATTATTATGAGCAGCTAAAGGAAGTTTTTCATACAAAAGGAAAGAATACCAAAAGGAGACTTGGAACTTTAGAAAGAAAACCAAGAAACATGTAAGAGTCAGGGTGAATATAATATACATATCTTTCCTTGTGCTATTTTAAATCATGTTGAATTGTTGAAGGAAAATATGTAACATCATCTGGAAAGGGTGTCTATCTATATAAAAGAAATAGATGAGAAAGTTGTATTTCAACAGCTGGATGTGTGGTTCAATTGGTAGAACAACTGCCTTCCAGACTCAAAGCTCTGAGTTCAAATCTCAGGACCACCAAAGCAAATCACATACCCAAAGTAAGTAGATAAAAGGAAAACTTGAATGAAGACAACTTCTCTCCAGTATAGTAGAAGTCAAAAAAGCAATGACAACATAGACTAAGATTATTTATAGACATATATTTTCATACCTAAAATGACTTTGAAGCAAACTACACACAGTATAATCAAAACTCTAAATACGTCCAAATATTTACGCACTCTGCAGTAATGCAAGACAAGGTAACCAAGAGTGAGAAACTGCCAAAAAAATATAAAATACTAAAATTCCCAATAATTACTTTCAGGTTAAATTGTCAACATGAAAGCTTGAAAAGGTATTTACAAAATATTCTACCTTTTAAGCTTTCCTGAGAAAGATGACCTTCTGTTTAGCCATGCTCTCAGTTCATAAAGTCTTGAAAAAATGGTGTATGCTGTTTACAAGAAACTCTCTTGAGGAGTATTAACACACAAAGGCAAAAAATTAAAAGGCAAAGAATAATACATGTTACCAACCTGAATTTTCAAAAGCAATAGTGGCTATATATTGATAGTAGACTCCAAAGAGGTCTCTCCCAGTAGTCACACAGGATGTGCTCTTGCTTCAGCAGCATGTCCTAACAACACAAATGAAATGTTGTCTGTCAGAGAAGCTTGTTTGAAATTCAGTTCCTGAGAAATTATTTGGGACTGGTCATGTGAACAGCCCTGCCAACCATTTTACACAATGTCAGACTCCTACTAGGAAATCACAGCATAGCCACAAAAGGCTTGAGCACAACTGAACAGTCTTTTAAAGCCTAGTTAATTTTGGTGTGAGTATTCTCCAAATCTAAGCTCCATACCCATCCTGAGATTTGCTTTGCCATGAGGTCTTTCAAAGTAGAGCTTTTCAGGTCTGTTGCTTTAACTGTTTTCTGCACAGCTTGGAAATCAGGAGACTTGAACTCTTATCCCAAGATCAAACACATTTGTGCAAACCAATGATGCACAGTGAGCCAATTTGACTAGTTCTGCAAATGGTGAGAGTCTCCTAAAATTCAAGTTGTGATATGCTCACAGAGGCTTAGCTCTCTTACTTAGTTTGCATAACTTGCCATATTATTTTGTGACTGTGGAATTATATTAACACTAATAACAACAAAAACAAAACTACAGACTTTGATCTTTAAGCAACTTTCACAAAAATAACTGCAATAAAAGGTAAGAAGAGAATCTGTCAAGGTGTAATGTTCAATTTTACCATTGCTACACAGACTAAACAAATATTTAATTGATACTATGTAAAACAGGATAAAGAAATTACATGAGATACAATTCAGCATTCAATTATTTTACAAATTTTCAGAAAACTATGAATAGATTATTACTTTTTCAAGTTAAGAGATTCTACAAGAAAAGCTACAGTTAGAGTGGAGGACTTGGTTTACAGTTTAAGCAGAGGATGGTACCTTCCCAAAAGTCAATACTATACATCAACATCCCAGGGTTCATGGAAGGAAGGTGTCCACACAGGCACAGAGGGCTAATGACTGACACTCAGTGCCAGTTTGGGGAGCCTGGTGATTGCTTGGATCTCTACTCCTGGGCATTGATGTCTGCTGATCTTGAAACCTGCAGTCCAAACTTGTTGAGGATATTTGCAGAAGGAAGATCAGACTTGGTTTCCCCATTCCCACTTGTACCATCTTAGCCCTCCTATTACTATCAGCTTCCCAGATTTATCTGAAGCATCATTTTCATCTTTCTGCATAATTAATGGGCAGAGCTGTATCTTGCCCTCCAGGCAGGAGACTCTCCAATTCTGGTTGCGCTGGAGATGCTTCCAAATTCAAATCCCCTCTTTGCCCCTTTCAATCATGCTACTTCCTCAGACCCATTACAGATCCCTGGGTATTTTTCTGTGGGGCTGTAGTGCTCGAGTGGAGCAAGAACTTGAAAATAAATTGCTTATATCGGAAATTATAACATGTAGTAGTGAGTGTTCTCTCTCTCTCTCTCTCTCTCTCTCTCTCGCTCTGTCTGTCTGTCTTTCTCTCTCTCTCTCTCTCTCTCACACACACACACACACACTTTTAAGGAATTTATATACAGTGAGAAAGCATTTGGCTAAAATACAAATTTACATACGGCTAAATCTTGAGAACAGTGATGATGTTTGCACATCTCAGCTAAGTGACTTTAGGCTGTTTAATCTCCTCCTCCTCCTCCTCCTTCTCTCCTTCTCTTCCTCCTCCTCCTCCTTCTCCTCCTTTTTCTCCTCCTTCTGCTTCTGCCTCTGCTCCATTTTTGTGACACTGATGTCTGAACTGAGAGCTTCAGGTTCTCCCTTATTTGTTTTGCTCAAGGGGCAACTCTACCACTTGAGCCCTGCCTCCAAATCCAAGTTTTCCAAATCTTATATGGAAACAATTACATATATGTATATATTTACATAAAAATATGAGTATATACATAAATTTACATAAGAAGTATAAATACATTTCACATATCCATATATTATATAAGTATATGAATATAAATGAAATATACATATATCACATTTGATCTAAAATGTGTATATAAAACTGAAGTTTTCCCAGCTTTATTTCTAACACCAGCCCATCTGGGGAATTCATGGTTGATATTCTTTTTTCTGAGTATTTTTTTCATTGTAAAAATGTTGTTCAGAGGGGTTACAGTTACATGAATAGGGCAATGAGCACATTTCATAGCGAGCATTGTTACCTCCTCCTTTATTTTCCCCCTACCATCACTTCCTTACCAGCCTCCCCAACTCATCCCCCCCCACATTGTAACGTTCATTTTCAATATAGTGTCTTGTACATCTCATCATCACAATGGGTCAGCCTGCACCCCCATTTGAGCATCATGTGTGATATTCTTCCTCATGACATTTTAGAATTTACAATGTCTCACCCATCCCTAAGAGCTTTTGTTGTCTAGTTTTCCATTATCAGATTTCTTCAGCATAAGAATAACTTTTAACAAATGATGATGTCACATAATATATAGTCTTCTAGAAAAGAGCAGCTAAGTTGTCCAAGGAGGGCAAAATCTGGTTTAACACCCATTTCAACAATTTTGTGTTTAAGGCTGGGCACTGATGGCTTCTGCCTCTAATCCTTACTATTCATATGGCTGAGATCTGAGGATCAACTTCAAAGGCAGCCCCGGGTAATAAATTTGTGAGATTCTAATCTCTAATTAATGTCCCCAAACACTGGAATTGTAGCTGGATCTCAAGTGGTAGTGTGCAATACATGAGCAGATAACTCAGGGACAGGGTCCAGGCCTTGAGTTGATGCCCCAGGTCCCTCAAAATATCTATGTGGGAGGGGAAGGAAAAATTGGGAGAGAGAGAAGAATGGGGCACCACTGGATGAAGAGAAATGTACTCATTACCTGACTTATGAGACAGTATAAATCAGGAATGAAAGTAGGTTTTATGTATTATGAAAATAACAATGAAATGTACTGAAAACTGAAACAACAGGAGAAAAGGGTTAGGAAAGAATAGAATAAGCCAGGTGTCTATAGCTTATACCTACAATTTAGCTACGGGAAACTGAAATATGGAGAAGATAAGTTCAAAGAAAACCTGAGCAGAAAATACTCCATGTGTTTTATTTGCTGATTTTTTGTTTTTATTTTTTGTTGTTTTTTTTTGGCTCCAGCAAAAGAAAAAACAAGCAGGGCTGGAATTGTAGCTTGTTTGGTATAATGCCAGTTCAGTGTATATGAGGCACTTAATGTTAAATGTTGTGGCCACCAAAAAGTAGAAAAAGAAAAAGGAAAGAAAAATATGGAATTAATATTGTCAAAGTATTGCAAGCATGAATCTTAAAAGCATAATAAACCTCAATTTGCCAATTCATATATGCTAATAAAATTTTAAAAATAAAAAAGATTCATTCTACCTTATGAAAATGAATTATAAAACTGTAAAATTTAAGAACTATACTTATATAAACTATAATTATTAAACTAAAACTATTATGCTTCTAGAAGACAGCAAATGAAAAAATCTTCAAGATGGGCACCAGTAGTTAACCCTTGTAAATGTAGCTAGTCAGGAGTCTGAGATCTGAGTGAGGATTGCAATTTGAAGGCAGAAAAGTCCATGAGTCTCTTATCTCTAATTAAACCCAAGAAAGCTCCAAGTGGTGCTTTGGTTCAAAGTGGTAAAGTGCTAACCTGGAGCAAAAAAGTTCAGGGATAGGACCCTGGCCCTGAGTTCAGGCCCTAACCGAAAAAGAAAACAGAAAAAGAAAAAGTCTTCAGTACCTAGTAGAGACTGCTGAAAATTTCTTAGATGAGTCATGAAATACAACCTATACCACAGGGAAGGGATAGTAGGGGAAAACAAAAGGGGGTAACAATGCTCTATAAGAAATGTTCTCATTACCTTACTCATGTAACTGTAACTGCTCTGTACAGTATCTTTACAATAAAAAATTAAAAGATCAGAAGTGAAATGTACTCATTACCTTCTTATGTAACTGTAACCACTCTGTATAGCACATTTTTATATTTTTTTTATTGTAAAGATACTGTACAGAGGGGTTACAGTTACATGAGTAAGGTAATGAGTACATTTCCTATCAAGCTTTGCTTACTTCCCCCTTTGTTTTTCCCTTACCATCCCTTCCATCCCCACCTCCTGAACACCTCCCCCCACACCCAAAATTGTTTTCAACATAGTGTCTTGTATTTCTCATTGTTACAATGGGTCAACATGTACAGCATCTTTACAATAAAATAAAAATTTTTAAAAGAAAATATTTTCATATTGGTGTAATTCCTGGAGCTTAAACTCAGGTCTGGGCCTGTCCCTTAGCATTTTTCCTCAAAGCTAATGATCTAGCACTTGAGCTGAAGCTCCACTTCCAGCTTTTGGTGATTAAGTGGAAACAAGAGGTTCTCATGAAACTTCCTTCCTACCCTCACATCTCAGCCTCCTGGGTAGCTAGGTTTGCTCTGTGTGTGGGGGGGGGAGTGGGGGAGTGGGTGGGTGTATGTGTGTAGTGTAGTTACTGGGGATTGAATGCAAGGCCTCACATTCTTTCTCAGCTTTTTCACTCACAGTTGAGGTTTTACCTCCAAAGCCATACTTTCCCTTCCTGGCAGTTTCTTTTAGCACTAAAAATATTCTTATCATCCAACCCAGACAACACTTACCCAGGCAAGATACACTTAACATCTGGCCTGACAATTGCTCTTCTGGGTATTTAACATGAAAAAGTGAATTCATATTAAGGTAGAAAACTCTATGTGAATATTCATAGCACATTTTTCTTATTTATTTTTGCAGTACTAGGGCTTTAATTCAGGACATTGTATTTGTTAGGTAAGCTCTCTTACAAATGAGCCAAAATTCCAGGCTTTTATTGTGCTGTGTTGTTTTTTTTTAATGCCAACCTGGGGTTTGCGATGAAGGTCTGGACACTGTCCCTGAGATATTTTGTTTAAGGTTTAGTGCTCTGCTATATGAGACACAGAACAACTATTGACTTTTGGCAGTTAATTGGCCATAAGAGTCTCACTGACTTTTCTATTGGTCTGACTTTTGGTTTCCAACCAAAAGCCTCAGATATCAGCCTATTGAGTAGTTGGGAATACTGCCATGGGCCAACAATGCCTGACTATTTTTCTGTTGCTGCTCTTGTTTAATTTTATGATGAGAGTCACAATTCTTGCCCAGGGGTGCACTTGTATTGTGATGGGCTTATTTTAAGCTTCTCATCATATGTAGAATAACAGATGTTGACCACCAGGGGGAAGCTCTCTGTTGAGTGTCTAAAATGCACTATATTGGTTAGCCTTGAAAGATAATTTTCCCTATCTCTGCATTACAAGTAGATAGGATTATGCATGTGAGCCAGTGACACATAGCTAGCATTTGTATTTTCTGTAAATGTGTAAAAATTTGACAGAAGAGTCTCACTGGCTTTCCTGCCCAGGGTGGCTTCAACCATGATTCTTAAATCTCAGTCTTCTGAGAACCTAGGATAACAGGTGTGAGCCCATCTCCAATTAACTGTCCAAAAAGCCAGAGTAGTTATGGTTTAAGTGATAGAGCTCCAACCTTGAGCAAAACATGAGTGAAAGAAGAAGATGCTACTTTTGCAAGTGTTCATGTGCAGAAACAAACATACAAACACACATTTTTACATTATACAAAATGGAATTTTGTCTTTCCATGAGAGAGAATGACATTGCCTCATTCCTAAGGAAATGTAAAGACTTGAAAAAGTTATATTAAGTGATGTAAGCCAGACCAAAAAGAAACAGGTTGCATGGTTTCACTCTTCTGTAATAATCGGAATGTGGCTATAAAACCCAAGGTATAATAAAAGACAAAAATTACACTTGGACATAATTAATTAAACAGCACTCAATATTGACACAGTTAGACCAAAGAAAGATATTCTTAAGAGAAGATCATAAGGTCTCACTCAATAGCTATATGCATATTTTCTGGTTCTTTTATTTCAGTTCTTCCCCTTTTGTTACTCTTTTATATTTCTGTACCTTTTGTCTTATATGTAAGTTCTTTTGATTTGGGAAGAGGAATAAGAAGAAAAGAAATAGTGGGACAAAAGTTGAAGTAATTCAGCTGTGATATTCACTAGACACTATACTAGAAATGACCCGGGAAAGTCTGTGAGACTTTTATCTCCAATTAACCACCAGAAATCCAGAAGTGGCCCTGTGGCTCAAGTGGTAGAACATTTGCCTCAATCTGAACAGCTCAGGGATAGTACCCAGGCTCATAGTTCAAGCCCCACAACTGATCAAAGAAAAGGGGAGTTTGGGAGAGAAAAAAACTAGGAGTTGGGGAGTGGATGACACTGTTCAAAAAGAAATGTACTCATGACCTATGTGACTGTAACCCCTCTGTACATCATGATTACAATTTAACAAAAAGAAAGTAGGATTGTAGCTCTATTAGTAGTCTGTGATCTTGAACAAAAAGCTCAAGTAGAGCACCCAGGCCCTAAGCCAAACCCCCAAGATCAGTTCAATGAAAAAGAAACAATTGTACCAAAAACATACAAAGAAACAACAAAAACCCTCCATAATACATTATAAGTACATTATAAAGAACAGCAACAGAGATGAAACTTCAGTATCCCTATCTGGGGTTCATTTCGCTTAGCAGCAGGTTATATGGCCATATGTACATAGGTTTTGACCTCTTCTGCTTGTCCGAGACATATACTAATTATTGCAGATAAGGGAAACCATGTTTTTGTTTCTTTGTATGTTCTTCCCCCATGGTACAACCCTTGCTGTCACTGTATTTGATTCCAGTATCCTGCATCATATATATATTTCTAATTTGGGGAGAGGAAAAGAAATAACAAAATGCTGAAATAAGGCTATAGGATGACCCATTGTAACAATGAGATGTACAAAACATTATGTTGATAATGAACTTTACAACTTTGGGGGGGTGCATGGAAGAGGTGAGGGAGGAGTTGCAGAGGTGGGGAGGAAAGGGATAGTAGGGGAAAAATAAAGGAGAGTGTAACAATGCTTCATAGGAAATTGACTAATTACCTTGCTCACGTAACTGTAACACCTCTGTACAATATCTTTACAATTATCTATCTATCTATCTAGCTAGCTAGCTAGCTAGCTATCTAGCTAGCTAGCTAGCTAGCTATCTAAAGAAACATTGCAAACATATTCAAGAGCTGCAAGTGCTAGTGGCTCATGCCTATATTACAAGCTAAAGAGTAGGCTGATGTTGGATGATCTAGTTTAAAACCAGCCCGTGAAATAAAGTCCTGGAGGAGCTCTCCAGAAGGAGAGCTGTGGATCAAATTATAGACCATTTTCTGGAGCACAAAAACTAAGTTCCAGCCTCTGAGTTCATGATCTAGTACTGTTACCACACATAAAAAAGGAGTATACTTCAGTGGGTAAACAGATAAACCGGCACATCCATACTATAGAATGCCACCCAGGAATAACGATGTATGAATTATTGTCCTTGAATGAATGTCAAAAAATCAAATAAATGATGATGAGTGAAAAAAGTGACCTCAAAACATAGGATTCCATTTATGAACTATTTCCAGATGAGACAATTTCAGAGATTGTGAACATGTTAGGGGTTGTCAGGGACTGGAGAAGGAGGTGACTGACTAAATTGTGGAAAGAATGACTGTGGTGAATCTACACAAGTGATAAAATTACATAGAACTATCTACACAGATCCAGAAATGAGTGCATCAATTCTAAACAAGTTCTGTGGAATGTCAGTATCTTGGTTCTGATATTATATTCTAATTATATATGACCATTGGGGAAAAATAGATTATGGTTATCTGGGAGCACTCTAGAATCCATTTTTAACAACATCCTTCAAAATAAATTCAATAAATTAAACTGAGGTAAGTACTGCAAATATACTAGAATTCACCCTTTAGCATATTATGAAGTGGAATTATAACTTTAATATGGAAAACAGACCAGATACTAAAGAGCCTATGTTACTGTTTATTCTGACACACAAGTACATTTACAAACCTCAGTCTGTTTGTCTCTGTACCTCTATAAGACACACAGACACAGACACAGGCCTGCACACACACACACACACACACACACACACACACACACACACACACACACACACACACACATCAGCTCTGAATTAAACATTTGAAGGGATTCAGATACATTGATTTCGATGATCCACGATAATCTCTCCCTTCCTTTAAATCAACTGATTAGGTGTTTGTTTTTTTTACTGGCATGAACAGATGCATACAACAACACCTGGATCAGTGACTTGCTGGGAGACTACTGACAAACTGGCATCCTCAATCCTCAGCTTTGTTTGCAAAGCAACACTTGGATTACTAATGGCCACCTTGGCCTTATTACAGGTTCTCCAAGCTTAAGGGACCTCAGTCAAAACTGCACTTTGCGTTTCTATACGTTCACACCTGCTGTCCCTACCTTTGAGTTTGCCTGGATCAAGAGAGAGTGGTTGATTTTCACACCAAGGCCAGCCCCTCAGGGAAGTCCTGTCACACCCTGCTGGTCCCTGGATGTAGAAGTGGGAGAAATCACCTGAATGCATCCCAAGTCTGGGGTACAAGGGGGGCAGGAGATCCTAGGGACCCAAGTCAGCCAGCCAGAGAAGCCTGGAAGGTTGGCCAACACAGGGAGATGGAGGAGGCAGAATGACCATAAGGCAGGATAGAAGCAGGCAGGCAGGTGTGCAGCTAGCCAGTCAGGTAAGAATGAACATAAGAGATGCAGTAGAGACTTGTCAGAATGGCTTTGTGTGTCCACGTAGGGAGGGAAGTGTGTGTGCTGGTGTATATGTGTGTTTTTTGGTGTGTGTATGAATGGTGGAGGGGAGTGTGGAGATAGAGGAAGGAGAGGAACAAAGCATAGGGTGGGAGCTCACAGTGATCAGCACAACCTTAGTCTCACCTTGAATCTGTGTTGCTTCTACTGCTGCTGCTACTGCTGCTGCGGCTGCTGCCTCCTTCTAAGTCCAGACCAGAGCTGAGAGCTCTGGTGGACTGAAAGGCCTGAAAAAGGGCAAGGGCCAAAGACATAGGGTGAGGGCTGAGGGTGGAGGACAGAGGGCAGAGAGGGATGAGTTACATCTTGAAACGTCTGCAGGATCTCTGTGGGAGTTGATAAGGTGGGGTGTGGAGGAATATTATGGGTATATGCAAGGAAATCACCTGAAGAGAGCAAGTGGTCTGTGGGGCTGTAACAAACTCCCAACCCCCGGTGGACCCGTGTGGAACTCCATGACGCAACAGGATCTCCTGAGTGAAGGTAGGCGTCACAGATGGCAGGCAGGGCGTGGCTGACCCTCCTGTGGAAGAGGTTGGGGATTCTAGGCAAGTAAGCTAGGGGAAGGGCAGCCTCTTAGAGTGAGGCTTTGAACCAAAATCCTACTGAGATCCCCTCCCAGGTAGCCAATCAAATATGCAGATTTTACAGTACTTACTATTCCATCTCATTTTGTTATCACAACAGTTTTGAGAGGGCAAAAACAAGATTCGAGAGAATTAGACATTGTGATATTAAAAGAAAAAGCTTATACTTCAGACATTTTACAGTTCATTAAAAGCTTATCTAGGACAGCCACTGGTGGCCTATGCCTCTAATTCTATCTACTCAGGAGGCTGAGATAGAAGGATAAGGTTCAAAACCAGCCCCAGCAGAAATGTCTGTGAGATTCGTATCTCCAGTTACCCACCAGCAAACAGCAAGTGGAGCTCTGGCTCAAAGTGGTAGAGCGGAATCCTTGAACAAAATGTGCTCAGAGACAGCACCCAGTCCATGAATTCAAGCCCCTTCACTGACAAAAATAAAATATTTAATCCAACTACCTTATTTTACAATGCTGGAACCTGAACCCAAAAGATTAATAAGTTGTCACCATTACATAGCATATGATCAAATGAGACCAGAACTCAAACTTGTAAAGCCCCGTTCACTTTTGTAAAAGCTTCTGTTTTTCATTTCTTTCTTGTTATCTTATTCTTTTTTTCTTCTTTTTTATATAGTGCTGGGGTTTGAGTAGAAGCCCTTCTGTTTTCCAGGCTGATAATCTACCACAAAATTAACATACCCTAATAAAAAAGAGCTCATTTAGCAATATAAATGTTGAAATCGTATTGGAATCCATTCTATAGGAAACCTGTAGATTCATGTTCAAGGATATGTGCACATGATACATATATGCATATACATAATGATATCTATGGATAAAAATAGAATATGAAACTAAGGGACAATTTAGAAGGAAAATGGAAAGGGGGGAAATAAAATGCTATTGAAAGTGAATAATTTTGAATAATCTTGCAAATGCATATGAATATGAGATAAAGGACATCTAAAAGCTGATGATCGAGTTCTGGGAAGATGACAGAAGAGAAGTTGGAGGCTAAACAAGCTCTTGCATAGAAAGCAGTTTTAGTGCTCCAGTGAACAGTCCTAAGCCAGAGAATCACACCAACTCTGCCATCACAGTACAGACAGCTAGGCCAGAGAGGGAAAATCCAGGCAAGGAGACAGATCTGAGCACTTGCCAGCAGCCGCAGCTGTGATGGTCTCAGCGGTGGTGACAGCCATAGCCACCATACCTGCAACACAGACAGTCCAGGACAAAGGCGCCAGATGCAGCAGGTGAGCGGATTCTACTCAACACCAGCAAGAATGACAAGGAGCAGACATCTTCATCCTGCAGATCGCAGACAGAGACAACCCAGGAAGCAAGACTCCGGCATAAGTAGAAGCCTTACATCCTCACTCCTTCTCAGAGCTACCCCTCCCCCACCCACTACAAGAGATCTCCATCTTTGATACTGACAAAGGCCTGGCTGAGCAGCTAGCTTCAACTCAGGCCTTGGAAGAAAACAAGAGTCATTTAGCAGGTCACAGGAACCTAACCTGACCTGCCAGGCTCAGCTCCACCCAGGAAAAATTCACCCAGCCCGGGAGTCTTCAATCCCCGAGCTCCGATCTTCTGCATGGTCTAACCTGCTGTCAAGACTTTCTACTTTGTTTTTTTTATTTCTTTTCCTTCTAGTTGGTAGGCTTTGATGGATTCAAATTCTTTGTTGGAGCTTTGTTTTAGATCTTGTATGAACTTCTTTACTTCCTTAATTTGGTGTTCAGTGTTTATTCTCAAATCACTTAGTTGATTGGTTATGGTTTCCTTGGTCTCCCATTCCTTCTGTTGAGTTCCATTCAACATTCCCTTTGTGGACTCCCTGACTTCTTTCAGCTCTCTGTTTATGGATTCCATGAATGCCTTTAGTGATCTTATTCTATTCTCATCCTGCTCTCTCAATTCCTGTATTACCTTTTGACTAGCTTCCTCATGTTCCCCTAATTCTTGTCTATCTCTTTGACTGATATCAGCCTGCTCATGCCATTCCTTTATTTCTCTTTGAGTGTTCTCAACCTGCTCACGTAATTATTGTATCAATCTTTGAGTAGCTTCCTCATGCTCATGATATTCCTGTATTGACCTTTGGCTTGCCTCCTCTCTCTCCCTAGCAAGCTCACACTGAATCCTTTGCAGGTTTTCAATGTTTTCATGTTCATTTACCATGTTTACCAGTAGTGTTTGTAGAGCTTTTTGGGAGCTCTCTTCTGGATTATTCATTATCTGTTCTGTCCCCTAATTATGATGAGTGGGAGTTGAGATACCCAGACTTGCCATTTTTTCTTGTGTTTTTTCCGGCTTACTCTGCCCATTTGGGATGAAAGTAACACCAGTTGTGTGCTAGAACACTATCTTAAGGCAAACATCAAGCAGAGTCCTGTAGTTGCACAGTCAAAAGTCTGCAGATACTGGGGCTAGGAAGGTGGCTCTGTGGTAGAGCGCTTGCCTTGCATGTTCTAGGCCCTGGGTTCGATTCCTCAGCACCATATAAGCAAAAAGAAAAAAGCTTGAAGTGGCGCTATGGCTCAAGTGGTAGAGCGCTAATCTTGAGCTGAAGAGCTGAGGGAACAGCGCCCAGGCCCAGAGTTCAGGCCCCACGACTGGACCCAAAAAAAATTTTAAAAAAAAGTCTGCAGATACAATCTAGTTCAACAGATACCTCTATTCAACATCAATCAAGTATATATTAATAGGCTACGAACCACAAAGAAGAATTTGGTAAACCAGAAATCATTAGGTTTAGGGAGAGATGTGGGTAAAAATAGGAATGGAGGGATGTGGAAAGGTAGAATTAAGTTAACTAAGTCCTAATCTCAAAGAGGGAAATAGATTGGATAGAATGATAGTAGAGAGAGAAAAAAAAGAAGGAAAAGAAAGAAAAAATAAAGACAAGAAAAAATAGTAAAACAAAAATTAAAAAGTGAAACACTTTAAAATGATGCAAATTGAAAACATAATATTCAGAGAAGAACGAGGATAGGATGAGAGAAGGGTAGGGCTAGAAAGACGTGAAAAAACTAAAAAATTAAAATTAAAATATTGTATTGGTATAAAGAGGTAGTACTGCTATTAAGGAATTTAAGTCTAAGAGGTTTTGAATTGAGTAATAAATTTCTGTATTAAGTGTGTACACAATGGGGGATAAGGTCTAATAATTGACTACGGTTATATCTGAGGATGAGAGGAACAGCAATTAAGTCACACAAAAAAGAACGAAAGAGAAGAGAAAGTGAAAAGAATGAGAAATAAAGAAAAAAAAGATCAGAAGGTCAGTAGAGCTAAAAAAATAAGCACACACAGATATACCACTAAAATAAAAATTTTAAGAGGAAGAAAATAAAAGGTTAATAGAAAACAATTTTTTAAAAAGTTAAACATTAAAAATTAAAAAATGTTAAAATTTTTTTAAAAAGGTACAAAAAAAGGGTGATTTGATTTTTTTAGGGGTGGGGGTGGGAAGATCCTGTATCTTCTTTGTGTCCATAACCAGTCTTTTGTTGGAGTCTCTGGTCTGCTTGTGGTGTTTGATTTTCCTGTGGCTTGATTTGTTTCTTAAGTCAGTTTGTTTGAGCAGGCAGAAAAATGCTCTGCTTTACCCAGGATTATGTGATACTCCTCCCAGGCTAATTCAATGGGAGGGATATCTGTTTTGAGTATCACAAAAGAGGGAGATGGCTGTTTCCTCAAGTTTGGAGATGCTGTGATGAGGCTAGGTTCTGGGTAGATTTGAGGCCTTTCAGTAGACAGTACCTTTTCCCTGAGGGGCTAGCTTCTGAGACACTCACAGAGCCCAGCCTGAAGCCATTCTCAGGGTTTATGTTTACTGAATTTCAACTGAGTGTCAAAGCTGCTGTAGGGAGAGGCAGCCCCTGGCTCTGTTTACCAAGTGAAGAAAGCCACTCCTACTCTGCCTGAGCTGGGTAACTTTTCCCTGGGTGGAGCTGAGCCTAGCAGGTCAGGTTAGGTTCTTGTGACCTGCTAAATGACTCTAGTTTTCTTCCAAGGCCTGAAGAAAAGATGGAGATCTCTGGTGGTGGGGAGGGAGGCATGGCCTACTCTCCTCTGCTCCCTGAGAAGAAGTGAGGATACGAGGCTTCTACTCACTCCTGAGTGTTGGTTCCTGGGTCATCTCTGGTCTGGGATCTGCAGGATGAAGATGTCTGCTCCTTGTCATTCTTGCTGGTGTTGAGTAGAATCCGCTCACCTGCTGCATCTGGCGCCTTTGCCCGGACTGTCTGTGTTGCAGGTATGGTGGCTATGGCTGTCGCCGCCGCTGCTGCCATCACAGCTGCGGCTGCTGACAAGTGCTCAGATCTGTCTCCTTGCCTGGATTTTCCCTCTCTGGCCTAACTGTCTGTACTTTGATGGCACACTTGGTATGATTCTCTGGCTTAGGACTGTTCACTGGAGCACTAAAACTGCTTTCTATGCAAGAGCTTGTTTAGCCTCCAACTTCTTCTCTGCCATCTTCCCGGAACTCCTAATTACTTTTTCTTAAATTGAATGACTGCTATTTGTATTATGCCTTTGTGTATGTATGTGGAGCTTTTGTATGTAATTTATGTAGTGTTTATTCAATCTACAATGTAAAAAGTGTTAAAGTAATATGGAATAATACTAATTTTTGGACAGCACTTCTGTTATATATATTAATTCCAGGAAGTGCCCAAATTAGAATTTTTATTTGTGCTGGTCCTGGGGCTAGAGCTCTACCACTTGAATTGCAGCTCTAATTCTGGCTTTTTGTTTATTAAAAGGAGATCAAAGTCTCAACTTCCTGCTTATGCATGGGGGAGGAGAAGAGTACTCCTCAATTACCTTTGTCCCAAAGACCAGTGTTACTAGAGCCTGTTAAGTATGTGAGATATGGAGTAATCCAATGTCTGCACTCTTCTCCACTAATAAAGAGTAAACACAGAATCAAATACCTTTGAGAGTATGTATCTAAATCAGGAAGTTACAAATCCTAAGGCTATTGAATATAAAAAGCATCGTAGAGGAAAAACAGATAAAAAATGGGAACAATACCACTAAAGTAAGCATGACTTTTATATCAACATTCCCAAATCCTTCTATTCATAGTGAAGAGAAATGGTATTGTTAGATTAGTACTCCAAGAGTGAGCTGGGAATATGTGGGTCCCATCAGAACTCCTTGCTACTGAGGAGGCTAAGATCTTAGGATGGAAGGTGGAAGGAAGCCTGGGTAGCAAAAGCTGAGAGACTCTTATCTCCAATTAACTAAAAAGGAACTGGAAGTGGGTATGGTTCAAGGGATGGAGCGGCATCCTTGAGTGGAAAAGGCAAATAAAGGTGTACTTGAGCCCTCAGTTCAAGCCCCTGTACCAGAACACACACAGAAGAGAGAGAGGTATATTGTGTCAACTGCAGAACAAAGAACAATTATACATGCAATTAATTTTGCAAAAGAACCCTGAGAAGATTATTCAGAATCTAATGCATGAACAAGTAGGAGGCAAACAGGACCCAGAAACAGGAATGACAATCATGAAAACTTCCAAAACCAAACAGAAATGAGAATGGGAAATTCAACCTTGTATCAAGTGTTGGTGTTTGAACGTGGTAAGAAGATTTCATTTTTTTAAAAATACTTATTTGTAAAAATACTGTACAGTGGGGTTACAGTTTCATGAGCAAGGTAATGAGAACATTTCTTATCAAGTGTTGTTACCTCCTCCTTTGTTTTTTCCCCTAACCTACCTTCCTTTCCACTTCTGAAACTACACTCCCATCCCTCCTCCCCTCATCCCCTCACCGCCTAAATTGTAAAGTTCGTTTTTCAATATAATGTCTTATACATCTCATTGTTACAGTGGGTCAACCTGTATCCCTTTTTAAGCATTTTGTTTTTTCCCTTGCTCTCCCCAAGCTAGAGAAGTGTATATAACCCCTGAAAACAGGGGTTATACCGTGGGGGAGGAACATACAAAAAAAAACAAAAAATCACATGGTACATTATAAATACGTTAGGAATGATAGAAAGAAAGAAAGAAAAAATTCTGTCCCTATCTTGGGGTACATATTGCTTAACATCATCTTATGTAGTAATATGTACATAGCTTTAACCTTTTCTGCTTGCCCCAGATATATACTAGTTATAAGGGAAACCATGGGACCTATGTTTCTTTGGGCCTGGCTTATTTCACTTAATATAATTTTTTCCAAGTCTTTCCATTTCCTAAAATATGGGGCAATGTCATTCTTTCTGATGGAGGCATAGAATTCCATTGAATAGATATACCACATTTTCTTGATCCATTAATCTACTGAGGGGCATCTGGGTTGGTTCCATAGCTTAGCTATGGCAAATAATGCTGCAATAAACATAGTTGTGCTGGTAGCTTTAGTATGGCCTGGTTTGTGATCATTTGGATAAATGCCCAAAAATGGGATAGCTGGGTCATAGGTAAGTTTTTGGATTGCTTTTTCTATTATATAGGGAACAATAAAAGACCCCAAATAGCAAAAACAGACCTTAGCAGAAAGAAAAGTGCTGGACCAATACCAATACCAAATTTCAAACTCTACTACAAAAGCATAGTAATCAAAACAGCTCGGTACTGGCACAAGAACAGACCTGAGGATCAACTGAATAGAATTGAAGACCCAGAAAAGAACCCACAGACCTATAGCTACCTAATCTTCGATAAGGGATCTAAAAAAATAGAATGGAAAAAATGCTGTGATAAACATAGTTGTGCTGGTAGCCTTAGTATGGCCTTGTTTGTGATCGTTTGGGTAAATGCCCAAAAGTGGGATTGATGGGTCTTAGTGGAGCTCTATGTGGAGTCTTTCTAGGAACCTCCATATTGCTTTCCACAATGGTTGAACAAGTTTACACTCACCAACAATGCAGTAGGGTTCCCTTCTGTCCACATCCCCTCCAGCATCTGTTATACTTAGATTTCTTGTTTATAGCCATTCTAACTGGGGTGAGGTAGAATCCCAATGTTCTTTTGATTTGCACTTCCTTGATGGCTAGAGAAGTTGAGCATTTCTTTATGTGTCTATTGGCCATTCTTATTTCCTCTTCAGAAAAGTTTCTCTTTAAGTCTTTAGCCCACTTATTTATCAGGCTGTTGTTTCTTTGAGGATTTGTTGCTGGGGGATTTACCATAGCTAAGATATGGAACCGACCCAGTTGCCCCTTAGTAGATGAATGGATCAAGAAAATGTGATATATAAGATGGAATTCTTCTACCTTCTTATTTTAGTTTGAAGAAATAAACAATATCATGAAAAGTAATATTTGTTACATATCTTGCAACTTTTGTGAAGTCGTTTTTAGTTCAATTGGTCTTAAGATAAAACACTGGTTATTAAAATTAATATTAATCTAGTTAATATTTATAATTACTCATAACACCTTGGAGTACAACAGTTGGTATTTTTCTATAGCCATAAGACATATTCTGAGCAAAAGAAAGAAAGGAAGAAAGAAAGAAAGAAAGAATGAAAGAAAGAAAGAAAGAAAGAAAGAAAGAAAGAAAGAAAGAAAGAAAGAAAGAAAGAAAGAAAGAAAGAAAGAAAGAAAGAAAGAGGAGTTCCGGGAAGATGGCAGAGGAGAAGCTGGAATCTGAACAAGCTCTCACATAGAAAGCAGTTTTATAGTTCCAGTGAACAGTCCTAAGCCAGAGAATCACACCAAGTGTGGAATCACAGGACAGAGAATTAGGCCAGAGAGGGGAAACCCAGGCAAGGAGACACAGCTGAGCTCTTGCCGCAGCAGTGGTGGCGGCGAACGCAGGGCACGATACCTGAGCCACAGAGAGTCCGGGATGAAGGAGCCAGACACAGCGGGCAAGCGGATTCTACTCAACACCAGCAAGAACCGACAAGGAGTGGACATCTTCATCCTGCAGTTCGCAGACCAGAGACAACACAGGAACCAAGACTCGGCGTGAGTAGAAGCCCGACGTCCTCACTCCTTCTCGGGAAGCAGAGGAGGGAAGGCCACCCCTCCCCCCCAGTACTGGAGATCTCCATCTTGGATACCGACAAAGCTCGGCGGAGCTGCTAGCTCCAACTCAGGCCTTGGAATAAAACGAGTCACTTATCAGGTCACAAGAACTTAAGGGCGGCGTGACCTGCCAGAAGCAGCTCCACCCAGGGAAAAGTCACCCACCTCGCCAGCCCTAGGAGTGGCATTCTTCACTGGATAATCAGAGCCAGAGGCTGCCCCTCCCTCTAGCAGCCTCCACAATCAATTGAAATTCAGTAAACAGAAATGCTGAGAATGGCTCCAGGCTGGGCTCTGTGAGTTTGTCACAAAATAGCCCCAGGGAAAAGCTACTGATTTTTGAAAGTCCTCAACTCTACCCAGAACCTAGCCTCATCACTGCATCCCCCTCTTTTGTGATTCTCAAAGTAGATCAGCCTCCCATTAAACTAACCTGGGAGGAGGATCTCAAAATCCTGGGCAAATCAGAGCATTTTTCTGCCTGTTGGAACAAACTGACTTAAGAAACCAACCAAGCCACATGACCACAAGCAGACCAAAGACTCCAACAAAGGCTGGTTACAGACACAAGGGAGATACAGGATTTTTCCCACCCCTCCCAAAAAAAAATCAAAGAGCTTTTCTTCTTTTTCTTTTTCTTTTTCTTTTTCTTCTTCTTCTTCTTCTT
>NW_012267476.1:188573-194711 GCF_000151885.1 Dipodomys ordii
AAACAAAGGAGGAGGCTGCAATGCTTGGTAAGAAATGTATGCATTATCCTGCCCATGTAATTGTAACCCCTCTGTACAGTATGTTCACAAATAAAATAAATTAAAAAAGAAAGAAAGAAAGAAAGGAAAGAACAGAAAGAAAGAATGAAAGAAAGGAAAGAAAGAACTAAAGAAAAGGGAAGTGGCGCTGTAGCTCAAGTGGTAGAGCGTTTGCCTTGAGCTGAAGAGCTGAGGGACAGCGCCCAAGCCCAGAGTTCAAGCCCCTCGACCGATCAAAAAAAAAGAACTAAAGAAAGAAAGGAGAGGGAAAGGTAGGTATGGAGGGAAGAAGGGAGGGAGGAAAGAAGAAAGGAAGTAAAAAAGGAAGGAAGAAAGGAACGAAGGAATGGAGGAACAGAGGGAGGAAGGAAGGGACAAAAACAATTTAATTTATAAAATCTGCGATTTAGCCAAACATAAACTTCATGTAATTAACCCTGTAGTAAATGCAACTTTGCAATTCTCACTTCTCTGCATGTTCTCCATGCATGAATGAAACCAACAAATGAAGGATCAGAAATAAACAGGCGTAACTGTTTGCATCTGTAGTAAATATGTATGCAAATCTTTTTCTCATTTTCTGTACATCATCAAATAACTATTTGCAAACAATTTATATTTGGTTATAAATATGCTAAAAATTGATATAACCATAGTATATCAATATATGATATAATGTGAATACTAGTATTTATAGTGCTATTAATATTACAGTCTTTATGTTATATTAATTATAACACTTTTATTATGTATTTTATCAGAGAAATTAGCATCCTCTGATTTTGTTGTCTGTGGGAGTCCTAATAGCAGACTGCAATTAAAATCAAAAGAGATCTTTATTTGTTGGCTCAAACGAATATTTCTGAAAGCAATTAACTCATCAGAGGTTGTTCACATACATCAGAAGGGCCTTAGAAAGGCTGTAGCACGTTTACATGGTTACCTATGACGTGATTCAAGAGCCACTAAACAATCATACTTCACTTTGCCATCACTATAATTATTACCATTGTAAGAAGAATCATTCACATAATTCACATGATATAAGCTTGTCCTTACGTTTTCTTCTGTGAAATAATATCCAAATGATACACTAGACTGAATTAAAGCAAAAGTTGCAAAGTGTATTGGACGATATAAAGCCTTCCAGATACACATGTTGAAATTCTATTCCCCTGTCTGGTGACATTAGAATCAACCTTTCAGAGATGATTCTGCAATATTGATCCTGATAAAAGAAGTCCAATATAATTACTATGCCATGTCAATATCCAGCAAATAGATTATAATGAACCAGAAAGTGGACCCCCATAAGACAAGGAATTGGTTTGAATAACCATTTTTATAATCAATGTTCAAGCTTCTAGAATATGGGTAATATACTCCTGATATTTTGAAGCCACAACTGCCCAATGGCTGACAAAAAGCAAAGTCGTTTTGGTTTAAATTACACATATTCTAATTTAAAAAGGTTCATAATTCTTTATTATTTGAATTTTATTCTCCAAACCTCCAGATTAAAAATATTTTTAAATGGGAATTGAATTAACGTTCAACTTTCTATTCAACTATCATGATTAATTTGTTTTGTACCTTTTTTTAATTGTGAAAATACCATACAGAGGGGTTAAAATTACATGGGCAAGGTAATGAATACATTTCTTATCAAGCATTGTTGCCTCTTCCTTTGTTTCCCCTTACCATCCCTACCCATATTGCTCCCACCCAGTCACCCCACCCCCACCCCCCAGCACCAAAGTTGTAAAGTTCATTTTTCGAAATAAGGTCCTGTACACCTCATTGTTGCAATGGGTCCACCTTTATCCGTATTTAAACAATTTGTGTTTTCCTTTCCCTCACCAAATTATACCTACATCAAATACAGTGAAAACAGGAGTTATATAGTGGGTGAGGGACATACAAAGCAACAAAGAAATCATCTTATAAGTATGTTAGAAACAACAGCAAGAAAGAAAAACCAATCGAGTCCTGATCTTGGGGCTCATTTCTCCTAACATCAACTTATCTGACCGTTTCTGCTTGTCTCAGGCATATACTAGTTATTGCAAATAAGGGAAACCATGGGACCTATGTTTCTTTGGGCCTGGCTTACTTCACTTTATATAATTTTTTTCCAAGTCGTTCCATTTCCTAACAAATAGGCAATGCCATTTTTTTCTGATGGAGGCATAGAATTCCATTGTGTATATATACCCCATTTTCTTGATCCATTAATCTACTGACTGGCATCTGGGTTGGTTCCATATCTTAGCTATGGTAAATAATGCTGCAATAAACATAGTTGTGCTGGCAGCTTTAGTATGGTCTTGTTTGTGATCAATCATATAAATCCCAAAAGTGGGATTGCTGGGTTATAGGGGAGCTCTATGTGGAGTCTTTTGAGGAACCTCCATACTGCTTTCCAAAGTGGTTGAACAATTTACACTCCCACCAACAATGCACTTGGTGTGATTCTCTAGCCTATGACTGTTCACTAGAACACTAAAACTGCTTTCTATGCAAGAGCTTGTTTAGCCTCCAGCTTCTCCACCATCTTCTCCATGAAACTCTTATCTCCAATCAATCAACAAAAACCTATCCCCTGTGTGGCCATCACACACAAAACCATCTCCTAGAGTTTCTTGATTGGGTTTGCCTTACACTGGATCTTATATTTCAGCCTCCTGCATTTCTAGAATTACAGGCATGAACCAACATCCCAGGTTCTCTTCTTCCAACCCTTTAATTTTCTTATAGTGATCCTGAGGCTGGATCTCTGAGCCAGCACACTGTTTTATAGGTTTTTCCCTCAAGGCTGGTGCTTTACAACTACAACCACAGCTTCATTTGTGGCTTTTTTGCTGGTTAGTTGGAGACTTATGCACTTCCCTGTCCAAGCTGGCTATGAACAACAGCCTTCAGATTTCAGCCTTCTGAGTCACTAGGATTGCACACATCAACCAAAAACTCATGGATCATTTTGAAACTTTAATTGGATTTTTCATACCTTTTTTTCTTCTTTTTCTGAGAACACAGGACTTGGGCAATGTCCCTGAACTGCTTTTACTCAAGGCAAGAACTCTACCACTTACTTGAGCCAGCGTACCACTTCCATCCTTTTCTATTTATGAGGTACTAAGGAAACAAACCCAGGGATTCAAACATGCTAGGCAAGCACTCTATCACTAAGACACATTCCCAGACATTTGTACACCTTTATATTTGTATTTTTATTTCCTTGTGTATGTTGGTTCTGGGTCTACAAAGCCCAGGTGCTGTCCCAGAGGTTTTTATTCAAGGCTAGCATACTAAGACACGAGCCACAAAACAACTTGTGGCTATTTTTTGTTTTGTTTTAAGTAGCTAACTAAACTTGAGTTCATGAATTCTCCTACATGGGCTATCTTTGAACTGTGATCCTCAGATTTGAGCCTCCTGAGTAGCTACCTTGACAGGTATGTGCACTTATGCTTGGCTCATTTTAAACTCTGAAATTGGCTCTTTCTTCTCTCCCACCCTTCTCTACATTTATTTATTTTATTCTGTGTGTGCGTGTTGGTGCTGAAGTTAATATCAAGGTCTGGGTGCTGTCCCAGAAATTATTTTCTCATTTCTTCCATTGGAGCCACAGCTCAACCGCCAGGTTTTATTTTTCTTCTTTTCGGTGGTTAATTGGAGAGAAGAGTCTCATGTAAAGCCAAGCAAGACTCAGGAGGCTGAAATCTAAGGATCGCAGTTTGAAGCCAGCCTGGGCAGAAATGTCAATGAGACCCTTTTTGTCAACTAACTACCAAGAAGCTGGGAGTGATAGAGCTCCTACACAAATTCAAGCCCCAGGTTGGCACACACAGCAAAAAAAGTCCTATGGAATTTCCTGTTTGGGCTGGCCTTTAAATGGTATCTTCAGACTTCAGCCTCCTGAACAGCTAAAATTATAAGCATGAACCACCAGCCCCAGGCTTAGTTTTAAATCTCAAATGGTCATTTCTGCTCTTCTTTCAGTTTTGTTTCTGGTTGACTTTGGGCTGAATTATGGACCAGGGAACTTTTTCCCAGTTTTTTCACTAAATTTCAGTACTTCACAAGTACTATTACACCTTCATTTACAGCTTTTGCTGGGTAGTTGGAGATAAGAATTTCAATCACTTTCCTTCCCAGGCTGGCTTTGAGTTGTGATCCTCATATTTCAACTTCCTGAGTAGCTAGTAATACACACATAAACCAACAATCCATGGCTCATTTTGAACTATAATTTTCTCTTTCTCCCATCTCTTGCAATTTATGCTGTTTTTCTTTTTTTGTGTGTCTGTGCTGGAGCCTCAGCACCAGGGATTGTGTGCTGTCCTAGAGCTGTCTAAGATTAGCGCACTACCACATGTGCCAGAGCACAGCTAGTGGCATATTTTTGGTGACAAATGAGACATAAGAGTCTCGTGGGTTCTCCTACCTGGGCTGGTCTTCAACTGTGATCCTCAGATTTCATCCTCCTGAGTAGCTGACAGAACATCAGTGAGCTACCAATGCTTCATTTATTTAAACCACTGTCTTGGCTCTTCCTTCTGTACTTCTACCCTCCTTTTCTTTAATTCTTCTGTGATTGTCCTGGGGCTTGAACTTAGGGCCTGGTTGCTGTTCCAGAAATTGATTGCCCAGTGCTGCCACTTGAGCTACAACTCAATTCCCAGCTTTTCGTTTCTTTTTGACAATTAATTGGAGATAAGAGTCTGAGGCAAAGCCTAGCATGAATCAAGGCAGCCTGGGCAGGAAAGTCCATGACAATATGACCTCCAATTAACTACTGAAAAGTTGGGAGTGGTAGAGCTCTAGCATTGACCAAACCAGCACAAGTTCAAGGATGGCACACACAAGCTGCAGCATGGCATACAGATGCACACACACACACACAGAGTGAAAGTCTCATGGATTTTCTTACTTGTGTTAGCTTTGAACTGTGATTCTCAGATTTTTGTCTCTCTTCTTCCACTCTCCTTTGTATTTATTTTTTTATTTGCAATTTTTAGTACTCCTGCAGCTTGACCTCTGGCTCTGGGGACTTTTTCTCAGCTTTTTAATTACAGGCTGAAGGTTTACCATCTCAGCCACAGCTCAAGGCTTTGTGCTAGGTGGCTGGAATAAGAGTCTCAAGCACATTCCTACACAGGCTGACTTGATACCACAATCCTCAGATGTCAGATTCTTGTGTAGTTAGGATTATACACATGACCAACAACCCTTCTTTTGTTTACTTTTTATTTTTTGCCTGTGTGTGCTGTTCCTGGGTCTACAAATTGGGGCTCATATTCTGCCCCAGAAGTTTTTATTCAATGCTATCCTCTATTACATGAGACACACCATAACTTTTTGGCCTTTTGGGGGGGTGATTAATTACAGACAAGAGTTTCATGGACTCCCCTGCCTGGGCTGGCCATGAACCATCATCCTCAGATTTCAGCATCTTGAATAGCTAGTAGAACATGAATGAGCCCCAGTGCTTGATTCATTTAAGCCTCTGTCACTCATGCTTCCTTGGTTACATACACTCTATTTCTTCTGTGTATGTCCTGGGAATTGAACTCAGGGTCTGGGTGCAGTCTAAGAAAATACTTGCCCGGGGAATTTTCAAGATGGCGGGGGAGAAGCTGGAATCTGAAAAAGCTCTCTCATAGAAAGCAGTTTTAGAGTTCCAGTGAACAGTCCTAAGCCAGAGAATCACACCAAGTGTGCCATCACAGGACAGAGAGTTAGACAAGAGAGGGAAGCCAAGGCAAAAAGACACATCTGAGCGCTCGCCAGCAAGCCGCCGCGGCGGCGGCGGCAGGGTCGCAAGCAGCAGAAACCGCAGCTGCGCTCACACAGAGAGTCCGGGACGAAGGAGCCATACGCAGCGGGCGAGTGGATTCTACTCAACACCAGCAAGAACCAACAAAGAGCAGACAATTTCATCCTGCAGCTTGCAGACCAGAGACGACCCAGGATCCAAGACTCGGCGTGAGTAGAAGCCCGACATCCTCACTCCTTCTCAGGGAGCAGAGGAGGGAAGGCCACCCCTCCCCCCCCAGCACCGGTGATCTCCATCTTGGATACCGACAAAGCTCGGAG
>NW_012267476.1:194761-196416 GCF_000151885.1 Dipodomys ordii
CTTCTTCTTCTTCTTCTTCTTCTTCTTCTTCTTCTTTTGATTCTTCTTCTTCTTTTTGGTAGCTTATATTAAAAATGTTTTTTCTTTTCTAAAACTTTTTTTAATCTTTAATTTTTGCCTTTTTTGAAAAACAATTGTTTTCCAGTAACTTTTTTTTCTCTTATAATTTTTATTTTAGGGATATGTGAATGTGCGTTTTTCTTACCTTTTTTGTCTTCTTTTTCTTTTTTTTCTTTTTTAATTACTTTTTGTTTTTTGTTTAGCTCTACTGAACTTCTTATCTTTTTTCTTCCTTTCGAATCCTTTTCACCTTTTCCTCTCTTTTGTTCTTCTTTATGTGACTTAACTCTTGTCCTGTATATCCTCAGATAAACCCGTAGTTAACTAGTAGACCCTATCCCCCATTGTGTACACACTTAATCCACAAATTTATTACTCAATTCAAAACCTCTGAGACTTAAATTCCTTAATAGCAGTACTACCTCTTTATACCTATATAATATTTTAAACATTTTTATTTTTAAGTTTTTCACATCTCCTCTATGTCCCTCCCCTTCTCTCAATATATTCACGTTCTTCTCTAACTAGATTGTTTTCCGTCCTCCATAACATTATTAATTTTTATTTTTCTATTTTTTGGGGGTCTCATTTCTTTTCCCTTACCCTTTCTTCTTTTTTTCTCTCTGTCTACTTTCATCCTACCCAACCTATTTCCTGCATTGAGATTAGGACTTAGTTAACTCTACTTGTGCCTCCCCACACCAATCTATTCCGATTTTTTACCCACATCTCTCCCTAACCCTAATAATTTCTGGTTTTCCAAATTCTTCTCTGCGGCTCGTAGTCCATTAACATATAGTTGTTTGATGTTGAATAGATGTATCTGTTGAACTAGATTGTATCTGTTGACTATTGACTATACAAATTCAGACTTTGGTTGATGGTTGCCTTAAGATAGTGTTCTAGCACAAAACTGGTGCTATTTTCATCTCAAATGGACAGAGTAAGCTGAAAACACAAGAAAAATGGCAAATCCGGGAATCTTCACTCCCACTCATGATAATCAGGGGACTGAACAGATAATGAATAATCCAGAAGAGAGTTCCCAAATAGCTCTACAAACACTGCTGGCAAACATGATAAATGAAAAGATAGAAAACATACAAAGGACTCTGTATGAGCGTGATAGGGACAGAGAGGAGGCTATCCAAAAGTTTATACAGGAATATCATAAGCGTGAGGAAGCTACTCAAAAACTGATACAGTATTTGCGTGAGCAGCTTGAGAATACTCACAGAGAAAGAGAGGAGTGGCATGAGCAGGCTGAGAACACTCAAAGAGAACTGCACGAATCCCATGAATGGGAGGAAACTAATCAAAGAGTAATACAGTAATTGAGAGAGCAGGATGAGAATACACAAAGATCACTAAAGGCATTCATGGAATCCATTAACAAAGACCTGAAGGAAGTCAGGGAAACCACAAAGAGAATGCTGAATGGAACCCAACAGAAGGAATGAGAGCCCAAAGAAACCATAACCAATCAAGTAAGTGATTTCAGAATAAACACTGAAAACCAAATAAAGGATGAACAGAAATTCATACAAGATCTAAAACAGAGCTTCAACAAAGAATTTGAAGGCATCAAAGCTGAT
>NW_012267476.1:199281-201416 GCF_000151885.1 Dipodomys ordii
TCCACACAGGATCAACTCAGGCCAAGGAAAAGATCCTTAAAGCTGTCAAGGAGAAAAGGGTAATCACCTATAAAGGGAAACCAATTAGAATCACCTCAGATTTCTCAGCAGAGACAAGCAAAGCAAGAAGAACCTGGAATGATGTATGCCATGCCCTAAAAAGAAACAACTATCAACCAAGAATACTGTACCCAGCTAAACTCTCCTTCATAACTGAAGGCCAAATAAAAACCTTCCATAGCAAAGAAAAATTGAAACAATACATCTCCAAAAAACCAGCCCTACAAAAGATTCTTAAAGATATCCTACACATAGAAAACCAACAAGACCACAATAAAGGCCAAGAAACTGCACCCAAACTGAGAATCCAAGAACCATAGGAAGAACCCAGATTTCACAGCACCCAATAAGGTGAATAACATGGCAGGAACTCCCAAATACCTCTCAGTCCTCTCTCTTAACGTTAACGGACTTAACTCTCCATAGACATAGACTGTCTACTTGGATTATAAAAAGAAGACCCTTCTATCTGCTGCCTGCAGGAGTCACATCTTGCCCGTAAAAACAAACACATTTTCAATGTTAAAGGCTGGAACAAAATCTACCAAGCAAACGGCCCTCATAAACAGGCTAGAGTTGCAATCCTAATATCAGAAAAAATAGACGTCAAATTAAAATTCGTGAGAAGAGATAAAGAAGGTCGCTACATACTAATTAAGGGATCTCTCCTTCAGAAGTATATTACAATTCTAAATATCTATTCGCCAAACAATGGAGCACCCAAATTTATCCAAGAAACACTACTTTCCCTCAAATCCCATATAGATCCAAAGACATTAATTGTTGGGGATTTTAACACACCACTGTCCCCACTAGATAGATCAAGTCAGCAAGAACTCAACAGAGAAACCGCAGACCTAAACAGCTGCATAGATCTACTAAACTTAACAGACATCTATTGAACATTTCACCCAGTAGCATGAAAATACACGTTTTTCTCAGCAGCACATGGAACATTTTCTAAAATAGACCACATTTTAGGCCACAAAGCAAACTTTCCTAAAATCAGAAACATTGAAGTTATACCTTGCATTTTCTCTGACCATGAGGGAATAAAATTAGAACTCAACACCAAAAGCCACCAAAGAAAGTCCAGTATCGCATGGAGGCTGAACAACACACTGCTGAATCACGAATGGGTCATGGAAGAGATTAGAAAGGAAATTAAAATGTTCATGCTATTCAACAAAAATGAACACGCAAATTACCAGCTCCTCTAGGACACAGCAAAGGCAGTACTCAGAGGCAAGTTTATAGCTCTGAGCTCCTACATCAACAAATTGGAGAGATCTGAAACCAACAATTTAATGACACATCTAAACCTCCTTGAAAAAGAGCAGCAACGTAAATCCCAATCCAGTAGATGGAAAGAAATAATTAAAATTAAATCAGAATTAAATGAACTAGAATCCAAAAAAACTATAGAAAGAATCAACAAAACGAAAAGTTGGTTCTTCGATAAACTTAACAAAATTGACAGACCTTTAGCAAATCTTATCAGAAAAAGAAGAGAACACACCCAAATTAAGAAACTCAGAGATCAGAATGGAAACATCACCACGGAAACAACCAAGATTCAGAACATTATAAGGGAATACTTCTCAAAACTTTATGCTAATAAGTTTGAGAACTTGACAGAAATGGACCTGTTCCTAGCAAATATTGACATGCCAAAACTAAACCAAGATGAGATAAACCATCTTAACAGGCACATATCAAGCACTGAAATAGAAACAGCAATAAGAGAACTCCCAGCTAAGAAAAGTCCAGGACCACATGGTTTTACAGCAGAATTCTAAAAGGCCTTCAAAGCAGAGCTCACACCAATACTCCTCCAACTCTTCAATGAAATGGAAAGAGAAAGTTCACTACCGAACACATTCTATAAAGCCATCAAAACCCTCATCCCCAAACCAGGCAGGGACTCATCAAAGAAAGAGAACTATAGACACATTTCTTTGATGCACATTGATTCAAAACTTCTCAACAAAATTTTGGCCAATCGACTTCAACAATTCATCCAAAAAATCATACACCACGATCAAACAGGATTCATTTCAGGAATGCAAAGCTGG
>NW_012267476.1:204555-230304 GCF_000151885.1 Dipodomys ordii
TGGAAAAACTTGGAAAAAATTATATTAAGTGAAGTAAGCCAGGCCCAAAGAAACATAGGTCCCATGGTTTCCCTTATTTGCAATATCTAGTGTATCTATGAGTCAAGCCGAAAAGGTCAGATAATGTGATGTCAGGAAATTGAACCCTTAGATATGTATCTTAATGTTTTTTTCTTTCATGCATGTGTTTCTAATGCACTTATAAGATTATCTCTTTGTTTCTTGGTATGTCCCTCCCCCACAGTATAACCCCTGCTTTCACTATGTTTGATGTCAGTATAACTTGAGGAGGAGATGGGGAAATACCAGTTGTTTAAAGATACAGGTGGACCTGTTGCAACAATGAGAAGTACAAGTTTTCATGTCCAAAACGAGCTTTACAATTTGGATCGGGGAGGGGGGTAGGGGGGGAAGGAGAAAGATTGGGATTGGGGGGGAGGGGGGAGGCTGGGAAGGGATGTGAAGGGTAAACAAAAGGAGGAGGCTGCAATGCTTGGTAAGAAATGTACACATTATCCTGCCCATGTAATTGTAACCCCTCTGTACAGTATCTTCACAAATAAAATAAAATAAAAAGAAAATACTTGCCCAGTTCTGCCACTTAAGTCATAGTTCAACTTCTACCTGAATCAGGTGGCTGAAATCTGAGGGCCATGTTTTAAAGTCAGCCTGGGTAGGAAAATCCATGACACTCTCATCTCCAATTCACCACCCAAATCTGGGAATGCTAGGGCACTAGGCAAAGGATGGTACACAAACACACACATCACACATGCAAACACACACACACAAACATACACACATACACTTACACAAAAAGTCTCCTGGACTTTGCTTGTTATGTTGGGCTTGAAACTTGATCCTCAGGTTTCTGCCTCCTGAATAGGAATAAAGGAATGATCAACAAGCACCAGGCTTATGTTTAAATTTACAATTTATGGAAGTGGGCTGTGGCTCAAGCAGTAGAGTGCTCACCTTGAGCTGAAGAGCTGAGGGACAGCGCCCAAGCCCAGAGTTCAAGCCCCACAACTGACAAAACAAACAAACAAAAATTTACAATTCTCCTTTCTTCTCTTCTCCTACAGTTTTTTATAGCACTAGGAACTGATCTCTGGGTCAGTAAACAGGTTTTTTTTTTTTTTTAATTTACCTTTTTCACCAAATACATTGCTTTACAACTACAATCAAGTTTACACTTCCAGCTTTTGACTGGGTAGTTGGGGATAAGATTTTTTATGTACTTTCCTGCACAGTCTAGCTTTGAACCTGGAATAGCTAGGAAAACACACAAGAACCAAAACCCATGATTCATTTTGAAACTTTTGTTTCCTCTTTTCCCATCATTTTCAGTTTGTGCTTTGTTGTTTTTTTTTTCAAATGTGTGTCTAGGACTTCAACTTAGGACCTAGGTGCTGTCCCTAGCTTTCTGTTTAAAATGAACAGTCAACCACATGAGCCAAAGTACAGCTTGTAGCTTATTTTTGGTAGCAAATAAGACATATGAGTCTCATGGACTCTCTTGCCTAGGCTGGTCATGAACTGTGATCCTTAGCTTTTGTCCTCCTGAGTACCTTGTATAACATGTGTGAGCAATCAATGTTTGATTTATTTCAACCTCTGTCACTGACTCTTCCTTTTATACTTCTATCCTCCTTTTCTTTTATTTCTTCTGTTTTTGTCTTGCAGCTTGAACTCCGGGCCTGGGTGCTGTCCCAGAAATTTTTTTCCCAGGTCTGCCAGTTGAACCACAGCTCAACTCCAGGGTTTTTCTACCATTTTGGTGGTTAATTAGAAATGAGTATCATGTAGAGCCAGGCCAGATTCATGAGGCTGAAATATGAGGATCAAAGTTTGTACCAGACTGGGCAGGAAAGTCCATGATATCTCCAATTATAACCACTAAAATGCTGAGATTAGTAGAGCCTTGAGCAAAACAGTACAAATTCAAGCAACAGGACTCATATACATACATACATACAGACAGACAGAAAGACAGACAGACAGACAGACAGACACACACACACACACACACACACACACACACACACACACACACACACAAGTTTTATGGACTTTCCTACTTTGTTTGGCCTTTAAATACTATCCTCAGATTTTAGTCTCCTGAGTAACTAGAATTACAGTTATGAGCCACCAATGATTGACTGATTGGCTCATTGAAGCTTTGGTTATTAGTTCTTTCTTCTTTTACTCTTCTTTACATTTGTTTATTTCATTCTTTCTGTGTGTGCTGGTCCTGGAGCTAGAACTCGTGCAAGGTCTATTCAGGAGGCTGAAATCTGACCATTATGGTTCAAAGCTAGTGTGAGCTGTAAAGTCTAAGATCCTTATCTCCAATTAACTTCCAAAAATCTGGGAGTAGTACTGTAGTAGTACTGTTCTAGCTCCAGGATGGTCCACAAACAACTATCTTCTGGACTTTCCTGCTAAGGGTGGGCCCATATTTCTGCCTCCTGAGGTTCTAGAATTACAGACATGAGTCACCAGCTCCAGGTTCTCTGCTTATTACCATTTTTTGTGATCCTGAGGCTGGACCTCTGAGCCAGGGCACTGTTTCATAGGTTTCTTACTCAAGGCTGGTGATTTACAACTCCAATCACAGCTTCACTTCTATTTTCTTGTTTGTTTGTTTTGCTGGTGATTTGATGATGAGACACCATAACCCTCAGAATTCGTCTCTTAGTATCTATGATGACACACATGAACCAAAAACTCATGGCTCATTTTGAAAATTTAATTGGATTTTCTATACATTTTTTAATTTATATTTTTATTTCCATATGTATGCTAGGCGTGGGGTTATACATCTGATCCTAGGTATTGTCCCAGTACATTGGCTAATTAGAGATGAGTCCATGGACTCTCCTGCCTGGGCTGGCCTTGAACACTGATCTCAGATGTGAGACTACTGAGTAACTACAATAACAGGTTCGAGCTACCTCAGTTTCACTCATTTTAACCTTTGAAATTGGCTCTTCCTTTTCTTCCTCCACCTTTCTTTTATTTATTGATTTTATTCTTGTTGTGCATGCTGGTGCTGGAGCTTGATCTCAAGGTGTGGGTACTGTCCCAGAAATCATTGTCTCATTTCTGCCATTGGAGACACAGCTTAACATTCAGCTGTTTTTTTCTTCTTTTTGGTGGTTCATTGGAGATAAGAGTTTCATGCAAAGCACAGAATGACTCAGGAAGCTGAAATCTGAGGATCACAGTTTGAAGCTAGGCTGCACAGGAAATTCCATGATACTCTTTATCTCCAATTAGCTGGTAGTGATCCCACCAATAAGCAGAGAGCAATAGAACTCCAGCCTTGAGTAAAGTAGAACAAATTCAACCCCTATGACTGGCACACACAGGGAAAATGCCCCATGGACTTTCTTGCTTGGGCTTGCCTTTAAATGGTATTTTCTGACTTCAGCTTCCTAGGTAGCTAATAAAACATGTGTAAACCACCAGTGATTGAATAATTTAAAACTCTGTCACTGGCTATTCCTTTTCTTCTTCTACACATCTTTATTTCTTTTGTGCTGGATCTGAGACATGAACTTGGGGCTTCAGAGTTTGTCTTTTTATGTCTTTTATATAACGTGTTTCAATTTTGTTGTTCCAATGTTTCATTTGCTTGTGTTGCTTTTTCTATCTTATATGAGTAAATTTTTATATCTTACAAAAGTAACTTTTAGCTGGGTACTGGTGGCTCATGCCTGTAATTCTACTCAAGAGGCTGACATAGAGGATCACAGTTTGAAGCCAGCATAGTCAGAAAAGTCTGTGAATTTTTTGTGGGGAGTCCGGTCGTGGGGCCTGAACTCTGGGCCTGGGCATTGTCCCTCAGCTCTTCAGCTCAAGGCTAGTGCTCTACCACTTGAGCCACAGCGCTACTTCCAGCTTTTTTTTCTTGCTTATGTGGTGCTAAGGAATCGAACCCAGGACCTCAAGCATGCAAGGCAAGCACTCTACCACTGAGCCATCTTCCCAGCCTCAAGTCTGTGAGTTTCTTATCTTCACTACACTACACAATATACTAGAAGTGTTGCTATGACTCAAGTAGTAAAGTGCTAGCCTTGAGCAAAAGAACTCAGAGCTCTGGCTGCAAGTTACATCCCCTGGACTGGCACAAAAAGAAAATTTTCATTAGCTTATATTATACTAGGATTACTGGTGTGAGACGCCAGTCCTGGGTTTAAGAACCAAATTTTGTAACAACTGCCACTTTTGATCTTTTCCCTCGGAGCCTATATGATTATTTTTCCATGCCTTATTGTAGAGAGCTGCGTGCAGCCGCACCTGGAAGATGGCGCCGGCTTCCGCCCTCCGCCTTCCCGATGGCGAGTGCTCTCTGTGGTAAACAACTCCTTATATGGCTAAGGCAAAGAATCTGGCTTGCTTCCGCGCACCTGAACCTATTAGTGGTTCCCACGTGGCGTATCAGGGTTGGCTACCCAGCGGGTACTTAAGGCTGTGGGGAATTCTCCCCGGGGTTGGGGTCTGAAGATTGCTCAAAGGTCCTGAATAAACTGCAGAGAGAAGAGTTCGGTGTCGCGTCTTCCTTGCTGGTCGAGGCGGTCGCGACACCTTAAATTTACATTCTACTAATGGCATTCTTATATTTTGGTTGGAGGGACATTTCAATAATTCAATAAACATATCCAAAAAGGCATGTCTTTAATTTTTTTTTGTTTGAAATAGGAAAGGGAAACATATGCTGAGTCTGAGCCCAGCAGAGGGTGAATGATGGTTTGATTGCAGAGCTGTGGAATGTATTCCAGGATGCAGGATCCTACCAATTTGGGTGCTCCAGTTGTCGGGTCTACCTGCAGCTTTACAATAAACTTCTATGATGTCACGGCCACTTTTGCCATCACAATCGATGGGTGTCAGGCAGTGATCTAACCCTTAGGTGGACTTAGCTACACAGAGATGAAAAAAATAATTAGAAGAAATGACTGTTGACGACAAGACCACAGCTTGATTGAACTCAGAGATTTCATGAGCAGAGAAGGCTCCTCTCCACACAAGGATCCTATGCAATAAGGACCAGGCACTGTTGTAAGCAACTGGAGAAACAGATGTGAATACAGCTGCGAATGGCCTGCCTCCATGCACATTTCATATTGAAGGAGAAAACCAGAAATCACAACGATGATGTCAATGAATCAGAAGGATGGTGATGTGGGGAGACAGCGTCACATTGGAGGATCAGGGGAAAAAACATGATCTAAGAGCAGGGGGCATCTTCCATGCAATTATTGCTTTTCCAGGCTGGCTCCAATCTCAATCCCAGATCTCATCTTCCTGAGTTGCAAACTATAGGTGTGAGGCACCTGCAGTGGGCTCTTTGATGTAAGTATCTATAACCAATGTGTGCTAAGTTTCTTAGAAGTCCCTTGTGAGGAAGTTTCAGAATTAAACACCTTATGCGTACTAAACTTTCTTTGCATTATCTTCTAATTTATGAGCTGTCTTCCTCACTTTTTGGAAAAATCAAGACAATTTATTTTCATTGTTCAAATCCTGGGGAGGGAAGGAAAATCACAGGTTCTTTTCCAAAGTACCAGAAAGTAATAGTCATTTTGACTGACCAGTTTTGCCAAATAATATGTCTTGTCCTTGATGGATTTTTTGTTTTCAACAATGTTAGAAGAATGAAACTATAAATGGGAGAAAAGCAACCACATAGTAGCAAGTTTATCACAATGACAGATATAAGCTGTCCACTTTCTACCCAATGAAAACAGTTGCCACAAGCATTAAAAACCTTGAATAAAAACTTGGAAATTCTTCCTCTTTATACAAAGTTTTTTTTTTCTTTTTCTTTTTTTTTTTGTCGGTATTTGGGTTTGAACTTTGGCCTGGGGGCAGTCCCTCAGCTATTCAGCTAAAGGAGCGCACTCTACTACTTGAGCCACAGCACTACTTCTGGTTTTCTGGTGCTCACTTGGAGATAAGTCTCACGGAGTTTCTTGCCCAGGCTGGCTTTGAACTGCAATCCTCAGATCTCAGCTTCCTGAATAGCAAGGATTACAGACGTGAGCCACTAGCACCTGGCCATAATAGTATTTTTTTTAAATTTAGCTAGCTTGAATGATTACCAAGGAAAAAATAGAACCTAAAATCTTTAGTGTGTGCTAAAATTTGCAATAGCTTTACCATGAAGATTAGTGAGATATTTGGAATTACATATTTTGAGAAAATGTAGCTGATTAGCTTTTATTGATTTAAAATACTAAGATATATCTTTTTTTGTAGACACCAAAGTCTGAGTTCAGAGACTTGTACTTCTTGGCAAGCACTCTACTCTGTGAGCCAAATCCTTCAGCTCATTTTTAAATCCATCATCGATTCAATAATTTGAATCTCACAAGGCATCTTTTGTTAAGAATAAGTAAAATAAGCCTAAACTCCTGCCTTATGAGTCACAAGAAACCCTAATACCTAGAATGTATAGACTCAAAAAATGAAACACTCAAGTGAATTGACTAGATAGGTCCCAAAACATATATAGATGTCTAAGGAATATATGAAAAATATTCAACATCTTTAGTAATCAAGGAAATCCAACCAGACCAGAAGCAGGAGTGAGGTGGTGCAGGCATGCAGCACCTACTCACCAAGACTGGAAGCAGGAGTGAGGTAACTCAAGCATGAGGCCCCCACTCACTCAAACTGGAAGGAGGAGTGAGGTGACACAGGCATGCGGCCCCCACTTACCCAGAGGAGAAGCAGGTGTGAGGTGACACAGATACACAACTATCCAGCCAGACCAGAAACAGAAGTGTGGCAGTGCAAGCACTCTGTCCCCACTCACCCAGACTGGAAGCAGGAGAGAGGTGGTGCAGGCACACGGCCCTTACCCACCCAGATCGGAAGCGGGAGTGAGGTGATACTAGCAGGTGGCTGGACTTATCCAACCAGGAAACAGAAGTGAGGTCATCGTCGCTTGCCACACCAGAGGAACTTTGCGAGCCATGGAGGCCCCATGAGAAGCAAGACGTGGTTCGGTGTCCATCCAGCCTTCTCTCCTGACCTTTTGTGAAGGGTTGCTGGGTTCCATGGTACACTCTGGAGTTCATGGGGCTGGAGCCACAGATGCGGCTGCCCTCCCCCAACTGGTACTGCACTTGCTGCAGTTATGGTAGCAAACTTAATAAGTTCTAATTCACAAAACATATACTATGAACCATTAGTGTCTTCAGGTACTATGTGCCACTTGCTAGTCACCTACTATTGTAGTTGCCAATGTCTTAAGCACTCTCTGACTTGTAAATATGCTGGAATGGAAATCCTAATACCACTGCTTGTCTTTTAATTTCTACGAATGATGATTTTGAAATTGCCATTTCTGAAAAGAAGGGGAAGGGGACATAGACCCAACTGTTAAAGAGTGCCTTTGGGTGACACTATATTGGCCGAAGAATGAGTTGACACAGTTGGTATCCAGTTATTTTGGATAAGTCTTTTGGGTAAGTCTGTTTGGCCTTGGAGAGTCTCCAGCTTCTCTTTGTAGACACAGAAGATGGGAAAGTAGCTACCAAGGCTTATATAGTCAGGAGCCATTTATTTTCTGCCCTTCTGAGATGACATCTCACTACATAGCCAAGACAGCTTTGAACTTACTGTGCTTCTGTTTCAGCCTCCCAAGTGATGGAATTACAGGCTTACCCCACCATGCCCAGCTATCTATCATGGGCCGTTTGAAATAGAAAAATTATGACATGTGTGCTATATCTACTAACAGACTTGTGCAAAGATCAAATAACATGCAACTCCCATTGTTAAGAATTTAGACTCAGATTCAACTGAATTTCAAATTCAATTTTGGCTACTTAACCTGCTTTTGGTTAAAGAGGAAGACATTATATCACTGAGCTTTATTTACTTGTGTAGAAATGTGAATGGAGCCAGGGAAAGGTGGCTCATGCTTATAATCTTACTGAGGAGGCTGAGATGGAAAGATTGTGCTTCAAAGCCAGCCTGGGTAGAAAAGGCCCTATGAGATTCTTAGTTCCAATTAATCCCTCAAAACCCAGAAGTGGGATGAGATGGTGGCTCAGTGGAAGAGTGCTTGCATTGAATGCATGAGGCTATGGGTTCAATTCCTCAGCACTACATAAGCAGGAAAATCCGGAAGTGGCACTATGGCTCAAGTGGTAGAGCACTAGCCTTGAGCTGAAGAGCTGAGAGACAGCACCCAGGCCCAGAGTTCAGGCCCGATGACCAAAACAACAAAACAATAACAAAAAACCAGAAGTGGAGTTGTGGCTCAAGTGGTAGAGTGCTAGAAAGTGGATCAGGGACAGCACCCAATCCCTGAGTTCAATCTCCATGACCAACTAAACAAAAACAGAAGTGGAGCTGTGGCTCAAGTGGTAGAGTGCTAGAAAGTGGTTCAAGACCCAGAATGAACCAAAAAAAAAGAGAAAGAAATGTGATTAGATAGTGGTATTTCCCATCTCCTAGGGTTATTATGATTATTCAATAAACAGAATTTATTGAGCATTTCCTAATGAAAAGGTATTTTTCCTCACCAGCAAGTGATTTATGATGCTGCAGAGCATGCAATGGATACCCTCTATTTCAGTGGAGAATTGAATGTAAATTTTTTGAGTCCTGTTAGAATAGCAGGTCAGGAGCCAGACTGATGAGCCAGATACTCTTCTGAAAAATGGTTTCATATGGTAGATTCAGTTTCCCACATGTCAGTTTGCTATTCTGCTTCTAGTCAGAAAATCTCTAATAAACCATGCTGTAGCCAATTTGTTTCTTTTTTAATTAAAGGAATAAGTAATCTAGATATTGGTGGCTTATACCTATTATCCTCGCTGCTTAGGAGGCTGAGATCTGAGGATCATGATTTCAGGCCAGCCCAAGCAGGAAAGTCCATGAGACTTGTCTCCAATTAAGCAGTGATAAACCCAGAAGAAGAGGTATGGCTTAATAGTTGAGTATCATCCCTAAGGAAAAAGCTCTATTTAAGCTGCCCTAATGCTTCAGGTCATATGTTGGGACATTGCCACCTACAATGCTGCTGGACCCTGCCTTCCCTAGGTATGTTGGCCTACAGCCTGGCTTTCATTGCCGTGGATATAGGCTGTTTGGCCATCGACCTTGGGGGGTGACATGATCCATGTATGGAATATACTGCCCAGAAAGAACAACTATGATGTAAACAATGATTGACAAGTTGTTAAGTCCAAAGTTACAGTGGTAAGGATGTTTTCTGTTTAGCTTTATCTTTAGTTAATTGCTTTTTAAAGTTTATCTGCTATTTAATGCCCTCTAGGGAATCAAAAGTTAATATTTGGGTTTTTTGGTGAAATTTGACACTAGGCAAGTAAAAGCACTCATTGTCCCCAAATTCAAAATCCAAAATTATTAAAACTTTGTTCATATGTTTTAGTCGCCAGAAATTTGAGCCAGGCATGGGAGCTCACACTTGTAATGCTAGCTGCTGGGTCTTGACTGATACAGAGAGGATTATGATTTCAGGCTAGCCCAGGCAAAACATTCACAATATTGGATCTCAATCAATATCTAAACCCAATGCATTGTGCTTTTTATTTCATCTACTCAGAAAGAGTAAAAAGAAGGATTGTGGTCCATGCTGGCCTGGTCATAAACATAAAAACCTGCCATAAAAATGGCTAAAGAAAGCTGGGCGCAGGTGGCTCATGCCTGTAGTTTTAGCTACTCAGGAGGCTGAGATCTGAAGATCACAGTTCAAAGCCAGCTCAGGCAGGAAATTCCGTGAGACTCATCTCTAATAAACCACTAGAAAACCAGAAGTGGTGTTGTGACTCAAACAGTAGAGCACTTGCCTTGAGCTGAAGAGCTCAGGGACAGTGCCCAGTCCCAGAGTTCAAGCCACATGAAGCCAACAAAAACAAAAATGACTAAAGCAAAAAGAGCAGATGTGTGGCTCAACTTGTAGAGCACCTACCTAAAATGCATGGAGCCCTGAGTTTAAGTGCTAAGATAGAAAGGAGGAAAGGATGTGAAGGAATGGAAGAAAAGGGAGGGGAGGAGTTATGATATAATCAAATACTGGAATGATGTGAAGTATTAAATAAAGGGATTACAAGTATTTTATATGAAAAGATACTGATTGTTTACTAAAATGCAAATTATAAAATGTAGAATTCAGGCTAAAATAAATGTACAACTTTTGTTTTTCTGTAAAATGATACTTATGTGCCCCTTTAAGTTTAAAAGTAGTAAATGAGTTTAAAACAATACAAGAGTGGTTAGAAATGAATAATTATTTCTTATCACTTTTTCTGCTACAATCACCACTTATATCAAAACAATGTTGATCATTTTAATTATTAGTTTATTAATTCAATCTTTCATCTTTAGGGTATGGTCTATTGTGCACTTCATTTTAAATGTTTGAACTCTTTTTTTTTGGTCAGTCGTGGATCCTGAACTCTGGGCCTGGGCACTGTCCTTTAGCTCTTCATCTCAAGGCTAGCACTCTACCACTTGAGCCACAGTGCCACTTCTGGCTTTTTCTGCTTATGTGGTACTGAGGAATCTAACACAGAGCTTCATGCATGCAAGGGAAGCACTCTACCATTGAGCCACTTTCCCAGCCCTGAACTCTTTTTTTCCCCCTTCAGACATGGGGCTTGAACACAGGGCGTGGGTGCTGTCCCTGAGCTCCTTTGCTCAAGGCTAGCACTCTACCATAGCAGTTTAAATCACAGTTCAATTTCTTGCTTTTTAGTGGTTATTTGGAAATAGAAGTCTCATGGGAAGTTTTCTGTCCAGGCTGGCTTTGAACCACCACCCTCATTTCTCAGCCCCCTGAGAAGGTAGGATTATAGGTGTGAGCCACCTGTACCCAGGTGCTCATTTTTTTTCTTTTAACTGTTATATAAGCTTAGCTCCCCCCCAAATACATTCAAAGTGAGATGCAAATTTGCTTTAAATAAACCACCAATTGAGGATGTTGAGGTTACAAGTGATTGTAATTTGTTTTTACTTTTTTTCATATGTGGGGTTTGAACTCAGGGTCTGGGTGCAGTCTCTGCTCTTTTGTGCTCAAGGCTATCACTCTACCAGTTTGAGCCACAGCGCCCCTTCTGGTTTCTTGGTAACCAGTTAGTGAGACAATAGTCTCACCGACTTTCTTACCCAGGCAGGTTGTCTTTAAATCTCAATTATCAGATCTCAGCCTCCTGAGTTGCTACGATTATAGGCATGAGCCACTGGCACCAGTTTTTTTTAAAGCAACAATTCATAAGCCAGGTATCTTGGCTCATGCCTGTAATCCTAGCTACTCAGGAGGCTGAGATCTGAAGATGATGATTTGAATCTAGTGGTACAAAAACATCTCTGTGAGACTTTTATCTCCAATAAACTGTTCAAGAAAATCCATAAGCGAAGCTTTGACTCAAGTGGTAGAGTGTACTCTTGAGCAAAAAAGAAGCTCAGGGACAGCATCTAGATCCTGAGTTCAAACTCCATTTCTGGCACACACACACACACACACACACACACACACACACACACACACACACACAAAGTAAATAGAAAATGTGAAAAAAAATCAAGGGCAAAAAATTTGAATATTGTAAGGACTTTTGGGTTTAGAGGTATGACTCAGTTGAAAATATCAGGTACCAAGGACTTAAAACAAAAGAATTATCTGCTCTGTATTTCCCTTTTCTCATATGTTCTCATTTGGTGATATACAGCAGGGTTACCTTTCTGTATGTCAGGTAGCTAGTACATTTCCTTCCTTTTATGTAGTCTCATCTGTTTCCCCATTCTCTTCCATTCCCTCCCTCCCATCCTGACCATGGTTCACTTTCATCAATGTCCAGTAGAGCCAGTGGGCTCTGCTGGTGCAGTTTTTCACCAACTTTCCACTGATTCTGTGCCCTTCCCCCATCTTCCCTCAGATGTGCACACATATATACTGTATATTAGGTAAAGAATACAGAGTCATCAGAAAATGAAAAGACAAATTAAGAAAAGGTCCTATGTTTCCGTATCTTTGCAATTCAATTCAGTATATATATTGTTATATATACATAAGAAGAAGTGCTTGGGCATTACAACTTGGTGATATTCTCCGAAGACTGTCCTCTTCCGTTTTCACTGTATGTGATGTCTAGAATCCTGTACCGTTTGTCATATCCCATTGTGTTTTAAATCTAACTTCCACATATCAGGGAGAACCTGTGCTATTTATCTCTGTGATCTTGGCTTAACTTTCTGAACATGATTTATTCTAGTTCCATCCATTTCCCTGCAAATGACATTATTTTATCCTTTCTAATGGCTCTGTAAAATTTCATTGTATATAGATAGCATAATTACTGGATCCATTCATTTACTGTGGGGCATCTGGGTTGTGTACATATCTTGGCACTGTGAACTGAGCAGCAAGGAACGTGCTTGTGCAAGTGTCCTTGTCATATTCTAGTTCATGATGCTCAGGGTAGATGCCTAGAAGTAGTAGAGAGGGTTTTAGGGAAGGTCTGTATTTCTGTTTTTGAGCAACTTCCAGACTGCTTTCTAGAGTGGTTGTATTAGTTTACATTCCCACCAGCAGTGCAGTAGGATTCCTTTTTCTCCACATCCCCACCAGCATTTGTTGTCTGAATTCAGAATATTTGGGTAAGATGATATCTCAAGATTGCTTTGATTTACATTTTCTTTATGTCCAGGGGTGATGAACCTTTACTGATGTGTTTCTATGCCATTATTACCTCTTCTGAGAAGTCTCTCCTTTTGCTCCCCTGCCCATTCAGTGATTGGTCTATTAGGTTTGGGAGGGGTAGTTTCCTGAGATCCATGTATACATGGAATATTAGCCCTTTGTCTGATATATTGCAGGTACATAGCTTTTCCCAATTTGTTGGCTGTCTTTTTAGTTTAGTGGCTATGTCCCTAGCCTGTGCAGAAAGTTTTACTTTGATGTAGTCCATTTGTTGGGTCTTTCTCCTATCTGTTGTGCCCCTGGTACTCTATTCAAGAAATCCCTGACTGTACCTATAACTTCTAATGTCACCCCTATTCTGTCTTACAGTAGTTTGGCTGATATTAAGGTATTTAATCCATTTTGAGTTGATGTTAGTGCAAGCAGAGATCCCTTATAGTTTTCTGCCTATGGATGCCCAGTTTTCCCAACACCAATAGTTTAAGAGGCTATGTTTTTTTTGGGGGGCCGGGATGTCGAGGGTCTTGAACTTGGCTCCTCGGCACTGTCCCTCAGCTATTCAGCTTAAGGCTAACACTTGAGCCACAGTTCCACTTCCCATTTTCTTGTGGTTTATTTGAGATAAGAGTCTCATTGACTTCCCTGGTCCTGCTGGCTTTGAACCACAATCCTCAGATCTCAACCTTCTGAGTAGCTATGATTAAAGGCATGAGCCTCAAACACCCTGCAAAGCTATGTTTTCTCCACTGTACATCTTTCACTCCTTTGTTGAATATCAGATGATTGTAAGTATGTAGTTTTATTTCTGGGTCTTTTCATCTTTTTAAATTTTTTTAATAAAAATACTGTACAGAGAAGTTATAGTTACTTAAGCAAGGTAATGAGTACATTTCCTGTCAAGCATTGTTACTTCCTCCTTTGTTTTTCCCCTACCATGCCTTCCATCACACCTCCACAACTACACTCCCCCCTCAGCTGAAATTGTAAAGCTCATTTTTCCACAAAGTGTCTTGTGCATCTCATTATTACAATGGGTCAACCTTTGTTTCTATATAAACATTTTGTTTTTTCCCTTCCCCACCACAAATTAGAGAAGCATGTATAAAATATGCAAGGCACTGACAGTAAATACAGTGAAAACATTGGTTATACCATGAGGGACGAACATACAAAGAAACCAAAAATCATATGATACACTATAAATATGTTAGAAACAATAAAAAGAAAGAAAAACATATGTGTCCCTATAATCAGGTTCATTTAGCTTAATATCTTTTTTTCGTTTTGTTACGTTTTCTTTTTCTTTATTGTGAAAATACCATACAGAGGGATTACAATTACATGAGCAAGGTAATGAGTACATTTCTTATCAAGAATTGTTGCCTTCTCCTTTGTTTCCCCTTCCCTTCCCTTCCCATCTCTCCCCCTTCCAGCCCTCCCGCCCCTCCCCCCTGCGCCAAAGTTGTAAAGTTCATTTTTCTACATAAACGTCTTGTATATTTCATTGTCCCAATGCATCTACCTGCATCCCTATTTAAAAAATTTGTTTTTTCCCTTCCCCTCCACAAAATATGCCAACATCAAATACAGTGAAAACAGGGGTTATATCGTGGGGGAGGGACATACAAAGCAAGAAAGCAATCATCTTATAAATATGTTAGAAACAATAAGGAAAAAAAAGATTTGAATCCTTATCTTGGAGTTCATTTTGCCTAACAACAACTTATCTAACCGTTTCTGCTTGTTTCAGACATATACTAGTTAATGCAGATAAGGGACACCATGGGACCTATGTTCCTTGGGCCAGGCTTACTTCACTTAATACAATTTTTTCCAAGTCTTTCATTTCCAAACAAATGGGGCAATGTCATTCTTTTTGATGGAGGCATAGAATTCCATTGTGTATATATACCACTTTTCCTCGATCCATTCATCTACTGAGGGGCAACTGGGTTGGTTCCATGTCTTAGCTATGGTAAATAAAGCTGCAATAAACGTAATTGTGCTGGTAGCTTTAGTATGGTTTTATTTGTGATTATTTAGGTAAATGCCCAAAAGTGGGCTTCCTGGGTGCTACGGGAGCTCTATGTGGAATCTTTTGAGGAACCTCCATAATACTGTCTAAAGTGGTTGAACAAGTTTACACTCCCACCAAGAATGCAGTAGGGTTCCGTTCTGTCCATATCCCCTCCACCATCTGTTGTTATTAGAGTTCTTGGGTGAGGTGGTATCTCAATGTTGTTTTGATTTGCATTTCTTTTATGGTTAGAGAGGTGTCTATTGCCCATCCTTCTTTCCTCTTCAGAGAAGTTTCTCTGTAAGACTTTAGCCCACTTATTCATAGGGTAGTTTTTTCTTTGAGTATTTGTTGTTGGAGGATTTAATTTTTTGAGTTCCAGGCATATTTTAGATATGAGACCCTTATCCATTGTATGGCTAGTGAAGATCTTCTCCCAATCCGTGAGCTTTCTATTGAACTTGCTAGCTATGTCCTTTGCCATGCAGAAGCTCTGCAATTTCATGCAATCCCATTTGTCCAACATTTCTTTGAACTGTTGTGTTTCTGGGTCTCTATCAAGAAAATTTCTGCCTATGCCAAGGAGACCTAGGATTTCTCCTATTCCATCCTGTACTGTTTTCAGAGTGTCTGCTTTGACTTTGAGGTCTTTGATTGATTTGGAGTTGATTCTGGTGCAGGGTGATATATAAGGATCTAACTTTAGTTTTCTACAAGTGACTAACCAATTTTGCCAGCACCATTTACTGAAGAGGCTGTCTTTCTCCCATTGTATTTTTTTAGCTTCCTTATCGAGGATTAGATGGCTATAGGTCTGTAGGTTCATTTCTGGTTTTTAATTGTATTCCATTGGTCCTGCGGTCTCTTCTTGTGCCAGTACCAAGCTGTTTTGATTACTATGGCTTTGTAGTACAGTTTGAAATTTGGTGTTGATATTCCTCCAGCATTGTTCTTTCTGTTAAGGATTATTTTTGCTATCCGGGGTCTTTTATTGTTCCATATGAATTTTTGGATCACCTCTTCTATTTTCTTGAAGAATGAGATTGGGATATTGATAGGTATCACATTGAATTTGTAGATAGCCTTGGGAAGTATTGCCATTTTCACAATGTTGATCCTTCCAATCCAGGAGCATTGGAGTTTTTGCCATTTTCTAAGTTCTGTTTTGATTTCCTTTTTCAGGTTTTAAAGTTTTCATCTTAGAGATCCTTCACTTCTTTGGTGAATTCCTAGGTATTTTATTTTTTGTGGGGCTATTACGAATGGAGTTGCTTTCTTGATTTCAGCCACACTTTTCTCATTGTTGGCATACAGAAAAGCCATTGATTTTTGAGGGTTAATTTTATACCCTTCTACTTTGCCAAAGTTTTGAATCAGCTTGAGTAATTTGGGATTGGAGTCAGTGGGATTCTTTAAATACAGATCTTGTCATCTGAAAAGAGGGAGAGTTTTACTTCTTCTTTTCCTATTTGTATTCTTTTGATGTTTGCATCTTGTCTTATTGCTGTTGCCAGGCCTTCTAATAATAAATTGAAGAGAAGTGGAGAGTGGACATCCTTGTCTCATTCCTGAGTTAAGCGGAAATGGCTTTAGTTTTTCACCATTGAGTGTAATACTTGAAAATTATATAGATATAAAGATATCATACTGCTATTAAAGAAGTTAAGCCTAAGAGGTTGTGAATTGAGTAATAAATTTCTCGATTAAATATGTACACAATGGGGGATAAGATCTAATAATTGACAATGGGTATATATCTGGGGATGAGCAGAATAGCAATTAAGTCATACAAAAAAGAAAGAGAAAAAAATAAAAAGGAACAAAAGGTCAAAAGAGATTTTATAAAAATCACACAGACACACACATATACACCTAAAATAAAAATTATGAAAAAAGATTAATAGAAAACATTTTTTCAAAAATATAAATTTTAACAAATGTACAAGAAAGTGTTCTTTGATTTTGGGGGGGGGGAGGGAATGGGAAGATACTGTATCTCCCCTGTATCTGTAACCAGTCTCTTGGTGGAGTCTCTGGTCCACTTGTGCTGTTTGGTTTTCTTGTGGCTTTATTGGTTTCTTAAATCAGTTTGTTTGAGCCGGCAGAAAAATGCTTTGCATTACCCAGGATTTTGTGATTCTCCTCCCAGGCTAGGTCAGTGGGAGGAAGATCTGCTTTGAGTATCACAAAAGAGAGATGGCTATTTCCTCTAGTTTGGAGATGCTGTGATGAGGCTAGGTTTGGGGTAGAGTTGAGGCCTTTCAGCAAACAATAGCTTTTTCCTGAGGGCTAACTCATGAGACTTTCACAAAGCCCAGTCTGGAGCCATTCTCAGGGTTTGTTTATTGAGTTTCAATTGTGTGTCTATGCTGCTGTGGGGAGGGGCAGCCTCTGTCTTTGTATGCTCAGTGAAGAAAGTCACTCTTGTGGTGAGGGAGCCACCCCTGCCTGGGTGGGGTGACTTTCCCCTGGGTGGAGCTGAGCCTGGCAGGTCAAGCCAGGTTCCTGTGACCTAGTAAATAACTTTTATTTTCTCCCAAAGCCTGAGTTGGAGTTAGCTGCTCAGCCTGGGCTTTGTCAGTATCAATGACAGAGATCTCTAGTGGTGGAGGAGGGACGGCCTTCTGCTCCTCTGCTCCCTGAGAAGGAGTGAGGATGTCAGGGTTCTACTCATGCCAGAGTCTTGGTTCCTGGGTCGTCTCTGGTCTGCGATCTGCAGGATGAAGATATCTGCTCCTTGTCAGTTGTTGCTGGTGTTGAGTAGAATCCTCTCACCTGCCATGTCTGGTGCCTTTGTCTTGGACTCTCTCTGTAGGTATGGCAGCTATGGATGCTGCCACTGCCGCTGCAGCCACAGCTACTGGCAAGTGCCCAGATCTGTCTCCTTGCCTGGATTTTCCCACTCTGGCCAAACTCTCTGTACTATGATGGCATACTTGGTGTGATTCTTTACGCTAGGACTATTCACTGGAACACTAAACCTGCTTTCTATGGGAAAGCTTGTTTAACCTCCAGCTTCTCCTCTGCCATCTTCCTCGGAATAACCTTAGCATCTTCTTATTGGGTCATATGTACATAGCTTTTGACCTTTTCTGTTTTTCCCAGGTGTATACTAATTATTGAACATAAAGGGAACCATGAGACCTATATTTCTTTGGGCCTGGCTTACTTAATATAATAATCCTTTCCATTGATCTTCAGATCTTTTTTTGTACCAATAACAAGCTGTTTTTGTTATTATTGCTCTTTAGTAGAACTTGAAGTCTGGTATAGTGGTACTGCCTGCATTGCTTATTTTGCCTAGAATTGCTTTGTCTGTTCTTGGTCTTTTTTGTTCCATATGAACTTTTTTCTTTCATTTATCTGAGTAAAGAACATCATTAAGATTTTCATGGAAATTGCTTTGAATTTTATATCATGTTTTGCAGTATGGCCTTTTTCACAATATTCTACCTATCCACAAACATGGCAGGTCTTTTCATATTCTGATATCCTCTTTGATTTCTTTTAGATTTTTGCAATTTTTATTTAATAGATCTTTTACATCTTTGGTTAGGTTAATTACTATTTTATTTTCCTTTGAGGCTACTGCAAATGGTTTTGTTTTCATGATTTCCCTCTGCTTGTAGACTCTTTGTAAACAGAATGGTTACTGATTTTTGTTGTTGTTGTTTTCGGTCATGGGACTTGAACTTTGGGCCTGGGAGCTGTCTCTCATCTCTTCAGCTCAAGGTGAGCACCCTACCCCTTGAGCCACAGCGCTACTTCCAGTTTTCTGGTGGTTAATTGGAGACTCATGGACTTTCCTGCATGGGCTGGCTTTGAAATGTGATCCTCAGATCTCAGCCTCCTGATTAGCTAGAATTACTGGCACCAGCCACTGGTGCCCAGCCAAGGCTACTGAATTTTATGGGTTGATTTTGCTTTCTGATACTTTGCCAAAATGGTCAGTTAGCTGTAGGAGTTTGGGAGTCGAGCTTTTGGGTCTTCAGGTATAAGAAAATGTCATCTGCAAATACGATTAGTTTAATTTTTCTTTCTCTGTGTGGCTCCTTTTAATGTCCTTTTCTTTCCTTATTGGTCTGGCTAAGAATTCCAGACTACATTGAAGAGAAGCTAAGTGAGGGGGCATCTTTGCCTTGTTCCTGATTTTAGGGGAACTAGTTTAATTTCCCCATTTATTATGGCCTGTTGTCTATGGCTCTTATTGTTTTAAGGAATTTTCCTTCTATTCCTAGTTTCTCCAGAGCTTTTAATGTCAATTCGTGTAGTGTTTTGTCGAAAGCTTGTTCAGTATCTATTGAGATGAGTATGTGGTTCTAGACATTGGCTCTGTTGATGTGAATTATTGATTTGCCTATATTAAATTAGCCTTGCATCTGTGGGATGAAGCCTACTTGATCATATTTTATGATTTTTGTATTTGCTTCTGGATTCTGTTGGCTAACATTTTATTGAGGAGTTTTGCATCTATGGTCATCATAGAAATTGATCTGTCATTTTCTTTTTTTGTTGTTGTTGTTGGATCCTTACCTGGTTTTGGGATGAGTGCGATATTGGATTTGGAGAATGAGTTTGGGATTGCTCCTTATTGCTTCTAGTTCACAGAAAAGCTTGAGGAGGATTGGTATTAGTTCATATTTAAAAGTCTTATAGTAGGCTTCGAAGATGGCTTAGTGGTAGAGTGCTTGCCTAGCATGCATGAAGCCATGTGTTCAATTCCTCAATGCCACATACACAGAAAAAGCCAGAAGTTGCATGGTTGCTCAAGTGATATACCACTAGCACTAGCACTAGCCTTGAGCAAAAACAGCTCAGGAACAGGTTCCAGACCCTGAGTTCAAGCCCCAAGACTTGAAAAACAAAAAAGTCTTATAGAATTGAGTGATGAATCCATCTGGGCTTGGACTTTTCCTTTTTGGATGACTTCTGATTATTTGTATCTTATTGGTTTGTTTAGTTTGTTAATATCTTCTTGGTTCAGTGTAGGAAGTTTGTATGGGAAACTCTGTTTTTTGTTTTTTTTGGTCAGTCATGGGGCCTGAACTCTGGGCCTGGGCACTCTCCCTCAGCTCTTCAGCTCAAGGCTAGTACTCTACCACTTGAGCCATTGTGGCACTTCTAGCTTTTTCTGCTTATGTGGTGCTGAGGAATTGAAATCAGGGCCTCATGCATGCAAGACAAGCACTCTACCACTGAGCCACCTTCCCAGCCCAGAAGCTCCATTCTAGGTGCTGGCACCCAGACAAAGAAGCTTGTATGGATTTTTTGAACCGATGATGGAAAAGTGGGATTGTATGACCCCTACTTCAACAAAGAACAACTGTGTGATGCTTATTTATTAGCCCAATGACATGAAAATATCAGGGTGAATTCAATTTTGAGTTCTTAAACCTACATGCACATCATTATGTGGAAGACTTTTTAAAAAAGAGTATAACTTGCTGACTAAGATTCAAAACTCAAAAATAAATACATTTACTTATTTATTTTGGTGCCAATCCTGGGACTTGTACTGAGGCTAGAGTGGTAAGCATTTACTTCTTGAGCAACCACTCCAATTCCAGGTTTTGGTGAATAATTGGAGATAAAGATTATTAATAAATGTTCTGGTCCAGGCTGGCTTTGAACCTCTATGCTTAGGTCTTAGCCTCCTAAGTAGCTAGGATTACAGGTACCTGGCCAGAGATAGTTTAATCAATCAAGTAATTGAAAATATTAATATTAATTAAATTAATTAAAATTAATTCATTAAAATTTTAATTAATTTTTTAAGCAGACTTGGGACTTAAACTCATGGTCTGGGTGCTGTACCTGGATCTTTTTTCTTTCTTTTTTATTGTGAAAATACCTTATAGAGGGTTTACAATTACATGGGCAAGATAACGAGTACATTTCTTATCAAGCATTGTTGCCTACTTGTTTCCCCTTCCTACCTCTTCCCATACTCCCCCGCAGCCCCCCCCGTACCTAAATTTTTGTGCTCTACTACTTGAGACACAGCTACAATTCCCATTTTTTAATAGTTAATTGGATATAATGGTCTTACTGAGTTTTCTTCTAGGTTTGGCTTTAAACCTGGATTATGAGATCTCAGCTTTCTTGCTAGCTAGTGTCACAGGCCTTAGCCTTGCTGCTGCCTTGCTCAGAAATTAATTTTAAAAAATCTTTTCACTGGTTTTAGTGGGAAACAGAGAATATATGCATTACCTGAATTGTGAAATGGTAACCCTCCTATTACAACACCTTAATAATAACAATAAATTATGTTATTTTTTCATGTGGTAGTAATTTGGCATTTGCATACTGCCAAAATGAACTCATTTTCTTTCAAAAATTATCATGCCTTTATGAAGTTGATAGTCACATATTAAGTTGGGTGCTGGTGGCTCACATCTGTTATCCTACCTATTCAGGAGGCTGTGTTCAAAGCTAGCCCAGACAGGAAGTTCTGTGAGTTTTTAGGCAGGAGTAAGGCCTTCTTCCTTTCTGATCATAGTGAGCACAGTCCTTCACATACTTGGTTCTTAAAATTCATACTTTACCCAGGCATTTGGCCACTCGTAATTGTCACTGGTGAGGAGGCTGAGATCTAAAGATTAAGTTTCAAAGCCAGCCCCTGCAAGAGTGAGAGTCTTATCTTGATCTACACAAAAAGGTTGAAACAGAGTTGTGTTTCAGATAGTAGAGTACTAGCCTTGAGTGACAAAACCAAGCAGGAGCAAGAGGACCTGAATTGAAGACCAAGTACTGGCCAAATAAAAACAAAAACACCCTAAAAATGCCTTCTGTCTTTTTAAAAATTTTGACATTTTTTCTTACTTGTTTTATCTGTATGTTACTATATAAACACACAGAAGCATATGCATCAAAGTTAAAATTTAAGAACGTTCTTCCATTATCAGCCATTATACTTTCATTATACTTAAGAAAATTAATGGTATTTTCATAATATGGTTCTTATACCAAGTACAGATACATATTTCCTTGTTTGAGACACATATTATTCTTGTTATTTTTCAAATTAATTTTTCATTAGGGTTCATTTCATGTTGTTATGTCTCTTTTGATTTTAGTACTCTAAAATACCAGCCCTGCTGGGCGTTGGTGGCTCACCTCTGTAATCCTACTTACTCAGGAGGCTGAGATTTGAGGATCGTGATTCAAAGCCAGCCTGGGCAGGAAAGTTCCATGAGACTCTTACCTCTAGTTTACCACGAGATACCTGGATGTAATATCGTGGCTTACATGGTAGAGCACTAGTCTTGGGCTCAAGAGCTGAGTGACAATGTGGAGGCCCAGAGTTCAAGTCCCACAACCAACAAAAAAAGAAACCTTATAGTTTAGTCATAGCAATTCTTGCAGTTCTGTATATTTAAATTCCCAAAGGGTAGAAAACTCATTTTTGTGTTTGTGTGGCTTTATCGAAACTTTACCTCAGCAGGCTCCCTAATATTTTTCCAACCATGCCTGGTACTCTACCATTTGAGCTACATTTCCAATTCTGGTGTTTTTGCTGGTTAATTGGAGATTAGTCTCAGGATGCAGTGTCCTGCCCAGGCTAGCTTTAAATTACTATCCTCAGATCTCAGCCTTCTGAGTAGTAAGGATCACAGGCATGGGTTTCTGGTGCTCAACTTAGAATGCTGATTTGCTTTCTTTGTAAATGAGAAAAGTAAAGATTAGTGTGCTAAAATTTTGGATTTTAATGAAAATTGAAATATTATAACTATTTTAGAAAGTCTTAGAATGTTTTAAAAGATATTTTTAAATAAAGGGAATGTCCATAGACTGGTTAACTTATGAGCAATGAAATTTTAATTGGCTTACGGTTTAGAAATTTAAGAACATGGTGTTCACATATGTGACTGAGGTCGTTTTGCTGTGTCTCCCCATGAAGGAAGGTAGAAAGGTAAAAGAGTGTGAATGAGAGATGGAGAGGGTGAGATGGAACTGATTGTGCAACAAGATCATTTTCATAATGAAATGATCTCTCTATGAGGGCAGGGTTCTCCTTCATGATCATCTCTTAAAGATTCTACCACTTTTTGTCTGTTCTTTTCTTTTTTACTGGATATAGGGCTAGAACTCAGGACCTGGACACTGTCCCTGAGCTCTACTACTTAGAGCCACAGCTCCAGTTCTGAGAATGCCTGGGCACAGATGGCTCACACTTGCAGTCCATGAGACACTTATCTCCAACTAAACACAGAAAAATCTGGAAGTGCCACTGTGATTCAAGTGGTGGAGCACTAATTTGAATAAAAGCAGCTCAGATCCCAGGACCAGAAAAAAAGAAGAGAATGATAGACAGATACCTTGAAGGAAAGTATAGGAATCTCTAGAAATAAAGCAGGGCTTTCCAAAAATAGTGATGATTTAGGCTAAGATCTAATATATTAAATATGATTTATCTGTCTTAATACTGAAGCTGTCTAAAATCCTAGATGCTTTTTCCCAAAATGAAAAACAAAATTGAAAACAAAAGGGCTTTGATATAAACTCTGATATGATTTTAAAAGTATCAGAATCTTCATATATCTGCTGATAAATCTGAATAACCAAAAAAAAATAATTTCACGGGGGGTTGGGTATGGGGGAGAATTCTCAATTTTTGCTTTAGGAACAATTTCTTTTTAGATTCCAGCTTTGATGTCCCAGAAAAATGTTCAAAATAATTGTGCTATGTCATAGAAATTATCATAGAATTAAGAATCTCTCTTTTAATCTCCCTCCAACTGTGTAGAGGATGGAAAGAATTGTGAGTTCCAGTGTATTGGAATACTTCAGATTTTTATTTTTTTATTCTCCTAGTCTGATAATCATACTCAAAACAAATCCTTCAGTTGTTGAAAACTGATCAGCTTTCTTTCTGCTATAGGAGTAGGAGGAGACAGAACTTCCTTCACTTTATACAGCTGTGGAGGGGAAGGGATTGTCCTACAGCATAACCTTTGAAAGCTTAGTGGTGAAGCCTCTGACATCAACATTCTCATCAGGGACACCAATTCAACCAAAGTAAGCTGATGTGGTCTGAAGTCTCCCATCCACTAACTCTGTTCCCATCTTGCAAGCTACATTCCTCCATGCGATATCCACCATGCTAGGCAGACTGCTTAGGTTTTGTTGAAAGGCTATGAGTGAATGAATGTGTTATCTTATGGGACTTTATAATTGAGTGACATGAACAATTCAAACACAATAGTCCTCAATTGAAGTGGTTTATGATGAGATTTCATATCTTAACAATAAAGGTTCCTTTTATGCCAAGTACTTTAACTTGAACCAAAAAGATGTCATGCAAATTGAAACTATAGGAGGGTTTGCAAATCCAACCACAAAGTTTTGCTCATGACAACATACAGTGAGCTAGCCTCATGCCCAGATTTAGTACTTGTTTGACCATACGAAAATTCTTCATTGTGATTAAAATTGTAATCTATTTTTAAAAATAAATAAATATTTTACATTCCCATATGCACATCCCATGACGAATTTGAGGTGATGCCCACAAACGCTCAAAACAGAATTTCTGTCACTTAGATTTTTTTTGTGTGTGCTAGTCCTCTTTTTGTTGGTTTTGCTTTCTTTTTCCTTTAGGCTCGACCACTTGCCATAGCTCTACTTTCATCATTTTTGGTTATTAGTTAGAGCTAAGGGAAATGATGTTCCTTCCTGCCCAGGCTGATTACCCAGAATTTTCAGATCTTCACCTCTTCAGGATTCTGACAGGAATGAGCCACTGGTGCCCAGCTATGTTACCTGTATTTAAATCATGTCATCTGCTAAGGGGTTTCCCAATGTTTTTTTTTGTGAAAATATGGCTCCCCAAAATAAATAGTAAAAGAAAAATAAAAGTTATTGAGCTTTTCCCAAATAGACAAAAAGATACCTAATATGATAAATTTAAGTGATAAAGTAAAATTTTTTGGAGTCCTTGAAAGACTGTATATATTTAGTAGCATTTGGGGAAAAATGAGTCAACTTTCCAGAGATAAAGAGCGTGAAGCAAGATCTTTTTATGAGCAGTATTAACGTGTACAACAGTTTTTATGCCATTAATGTAATCCACTTCATGTAGTATAGAGTTAAAAATGCTAAGATCTATTGTGTGTATGGTTATCTCTTAATTCTAAAATTCTCAGTCTTCCTGGGCATTTTCAGTTTTTCCTCAGCAGCAGTCACATTGAACCATAAAGTCCTACAGGAGTCTCCCGTAGGCATTTTACTCTTAAGAAACAATTTCTTCTTTATTTTCTTTTTGTTTATTTAATATCCAAGACTGGGACTCAAATTCAGTATCTGATGCTTTAGCTCACTGACTAAGTTCTATCAACTGAGCCATGCCTTCAACCCTAATTTCTGATTTTAAAAATTCAGAAAAGATAATAGTGATAAGTGTTCTCTGATTTTCTTCGCCCAGAAACCCACATATAATTATGTTTGATTTAATAGTCTCTCAATATACTTATATGCTGTCTTTTTGGTTTTGTTTTTGTATACTGGGCTTCAAATCAGTACCTTTCGCTCTCATAGAAACTAGGCATTGATGATTCATGCCTATAATAGTGGCTGCCTCAGAGGCTGAGATCGAGCATCAAGTTTCTAATCCAGCCCAGTCAGTAAAGTCTCTGAGACTCTCATCTCTAGTTAACCCTCTAAATGAATTGGAAAGTGGAGCTGTGACTCAAGTAGTAGAGAACCAGCCTTGAGAGCAAGTGTAGAATGAGAAGCAAGGTCCTGAGTTCAAGTAGAACACAAAAAAGTTAATGTCCTTTACCTTCAGCACTGTAATAAATTACACACTAAATGATCATCACTGTATAAATTAATGGTTAACATTACTATACCAATCATGTTATATTAATGGACAATATTCCTTTATTTTCCTCAATTAACTTACTACTAATATCCTAATATAAGGAAATAATTCCTGTTTAACAACTTTATTTTTATTTTTATTTTTTTATTGTAAAGATACTATACAGAGGGTTACAGTTACATGAGTGAGGTAATGAGTACACTTCCTCTTGAACATTGTTAG
>NW_012267476.1:236229-238114 GCF_000151885.1 Dipodomys ordii
CTGTGTCTCTGGGGCTCCGGCAGCCCCCGCCCCGCCGGCTGGCCGGCGGCTTGGCGCTCTGCCGCCCGGCCAGTAAAGGTTGGGGGAGGGGTCTTCGCTCTTCTCTGTTCTGAAATTCTTCTTTTCCTCTCTTTCTTTTTTTTATTATTTTTCACCTCTAGTTTTTCTATGAGTGTTCGTCTTTTTGTTGTTGTCGGTCTCTTGGGGAGATTAAGCATTGGAACTCGAACTCTCTTTTTGGTTGGAGAGAGCTGTGGCGTTTCCCTACTGCCCCGTCGCCATCTTGGTCCCCCCTTGTTTAACAACTTTTTAATGGCAGTTAAGGATCAGAAGTGTATATAAGGAGTTTTGACTGGAAATAAGTATTTGCAAGTTTTTCATATACATAAATGATATTTGAATAAGCTTGGCATGTATGAAGTAAGTTAAAGAAAACAGTAAGAAAAGTTACACACAGTCTTGGGGGATAATAAAAGATATGATTCTGGAAAATAACAAGAAAAATGTATAGCTATTGTTAAGGACCTTGAAATTTATGCTGTCAAAATAAGAGGGTATATTTTACTCTTTATTATAGAAATTAGATTATTTTGCAAAGCTAACATGACGGAAATTTAGTAAGAAAAGGCCTCTGTCCCACTAAATAAATTATTCTTAGAATTCATATTTTAGTAATTCAACTTGCCTACAAGATAGGCTACCATGTAATTAGGATGTGTTTAGCAACAGGGATTTTTAAACATTTTGTGTTGTCAGCATTAACTTAATAGATGTATAGAGAAAAACAAATTTATAGTCAGAATTGATTTGCTGTGCTTTCTAGTTCAACTTGAATGTATAAACATATCAGCTGGAAAGCAGATGGCAAATTAATGGCTCTTGGCAATGAAGATGCTCATGTTTGTTATCTTTATTTTTTAAATAAGTTTTTCATTGTGAAAATGCTGTACAGAGGGGTTACAGTTACATGAGCAAGGTAATGAGTACATTTCTTATCAAGCATTTTTGCCTCCTCCTTTGTTTTCCCCTACCATCCCTTCCCTCCCATCTCAACAACTACACTCACTGACATAGCATCTTGTACATCTCATTGTTGAAATGCGTCAACCTGTATCCCTATTTAAACAACTTGTTATTTCCCTTCCCCTCACCGATTTATACCAACATCAAATAGAGTGAAAACAGGGGATATACTGTGGGGGAGTGACATAAAAAGCAACAAAAAAATCACATGATACCTAATAAATATATGAGAAAAAATAGCAAGAAAGAAAAAACACCATGTCCTGATCATAGGGTTCATTTCGCTTAACATTATCTTATCTGACCTTTCCTGCTTGTCTCAGATATATACTAGTTATTGCAAATAAGGGAAACCATGGGACCTATGTTTCTTTGGGCCAGGCTTACTTCACTTAATATAATTTTTTCCCAAGTCTTTAATTCCCCAACAAATGGGGCAATGCCAGTCTTTCTGATAGAGGAATAGAATTCCATTGTGTATATATACCACATTTTCTTGCTCCATTCATCTACTGAGGGGCATCAGGGTTGGTTCCATATCTTAGCTATGGTAAATAATGCTGCAATAAACATATTTGTGCTGGTAGTTGTAGTAAGGTCTTGTTTGTGATTGAACGGTTAAATGCCCCAAAGTGGATTACTGGGTCATAGGGGAGCTTGATGTGGAATATTTTGGGAAAGCTCCATACTACTTTCCAAAGTGGTTGAACAAGTTTACACTCCCACCACCAATGCAGTAAGGTTCCATTTTTGTCCCCATCCCCTCAAGCATCTGTTGTTATTAGAGTTCTTGATTATAGCCATTCTAACTGGGGTGAGGTGGTATCTCAATGTTGTTTTGATTTGCATTTCTTTTATGGCT
>NW_012267476.1:238164-239315 GCF_000151885.1 Dipodomys ordii
GGGGTGAGGTGGTATCTCAATGTTGTTTTGATTTGCATTTCTTTTATGGCTAGGGAGGTTGAGCATTTCTTCATGTGTCTATTGGCCAACCTTCTGTACTCTTCAGAGGAGTTTCTCTTTAAGGCTTTAGCCCACTTATTTATTGGGCAGTTGTTCCTTTGAAGATTTGTTGTTGAGGGATTTAATTTTTTGAGTTCCAGGTATATTTTAGATATGAGACCCTTGTCGTAAGGCTAGTAAAGATCTTCTCCCAATCCGTGGGCTTTCTATTAATCTTGCTAGCTATGTCCTTTGCCTTGCAGAAGCTCTGCAATTTCATGTAAACCCATCTGTCCAACCTTTCTTTGATTTCTTGTGTTTCTGGGTCTCTATTTAAAAAAATTGGGCCTGTGCCAAGGAGACTTAGGGTTTCTCCTCTTCCATCCTGTAATGTTTTCAGAATGTCTGCTTTGACTCCAAGGTCTTTGATCCATTTGGAGATGATTCTGGTGCAAGGTATTATATGAAGATCTAGCTTTAGTTTTCGACAATTTCTACCAATTTTGCCAGCCCCATTTACTGAAGAGGCTGTCTTTCTTCCATCCTATTTTTTTAGCTCCCTTATCAAAGATTAGATGGCTATAAGTCTGTAGGTTATTTCTGGGTTTTCAATTCCATTTCTTTGGTCCTGGTGTCTGTTCTTGTGCCAGTACCAAGCTGTTTTGATTACAATGGCTTTGTAGTAGAGTTTGAAGTTTGGTATTGATATCCCTCCAGCACTGTTCTTTCTGTTAAGGATCATTTTGGTATTCGGGGTGTTTTATTGTTCCTTATGAATTTTTGGATTGCCTCTTTTATTTGCTTGAAGAATGCTGTTGGAATATTGATAGGTATTGCATTGAATTTCTAGATAGCCTTGGGAAGTATTGCCATTTTTAGGATGTTGATCTTTCCAATCCAGGAGCATGGGAGTTTTTTTTCCCACTTTCTAAGTTCTGTTTTGATTTCCTTTTTCAGCTTTTTAAAGTTTTCATAATAGAGGTCCTTCACTTCTTTGGTTAAGTTAATTCCTAGGTATTTTATTTTTTGTGGGGCTATTACGAATGGAGTTGCTTTCCTAATTTCAGCCACACTTTTCTCATTGTTGGCATACAGAAAAGCCATTGTTTTTG
>NW_012267476.1:240831-243007 GCF_000151885.1 Dipodomys ordii
AGGCATGCAAGGCAAGCACTCTACCACTGAGCCACCTTCCCAGCCCCATAATTTTCTGAATCTTTTTTGTTTCTGTGGTGATGTTTCCATTCTCATCTCTGAGTTTATTTATTTGGGTGTGTTCTCTTCTTTTTCTGATAAGGTTTGCTAAGGGTCTGTCAATTTTGTTAATTCTTTCAAAGAACCAACTCTTTGTTTTGTTGATTCTTTCTATGGTTTTTTTGGATTCTAATTCATTTAATTCTGATTTAATTTTTATTATTTCTTTCCATCTACTGGATTGGGTTGATCTTGCTGCTTTTTTTCAAGGAGGCTCAGCTGTCTCATTAAATTGTTGGTTTCAGATCTCTCCAATTTGTTGATGTAGGAACTCAGAGCTATGAACTTGCCTCTGAGTACTGCCTTTGCTGTGTCCCAGAGGAGGTGGTAATTTGTATGTTCATTTTTGTTGAATTGCATGAACATTTGAATTTCGTTTTTATTCTCTTCCATTACCCACTGGTGACTCAACAGTGTGTTGTTCAGCCTCCATGTGTTACAGGACTTTCTTTGGTGACTTTTGGTGTTGAGTTCTAATTTTATTCCCTTGTGGTCAGAGAGAATGCAAGGTATAACTTCAATGTTTCTGAATTTGGACAAGTTTGCTTTGTGACCTAAAATGTGGTCTGTTTTGGAAAATGTTCCATGTGCTGCTGAGAAAAACGTGTATTCTGATGCTGCTGGATGAAATATTCGCTAAATGTCTGTTTCTAGGTGCTTCTCTACACCCATTATCCTTAGATTAGGTCTTCTGTTGGTGTCTTCCTAGTTTTGGATAGATCTATCATATTTCTTGGACTTGTCTTGGATGGTTTTACGTTCTTTCTCTATAATATCTAGGCTGTCTTTAATCCCCGAGATTCGATCTTCTGCATGGTCTAACCTGCTGTCAAGACTTTCTACTTTTTTTTTTTTTTTTTCCTTCTGATTGGTCAGCTTTGACGGTTTCTAATTATTTGTTGGAACTTTGTTCTAGATCTTGTAAGAACTTCTTTACTTCCTTAAGTTGGTGTTCCGTGTTTATTTTCAAATCACTTAGTTGATTGGTTATGGTCCCCTTGGACTACCATTCCTTCTGCTAGGCTCCACTGAGCATTCCTTTTGTGGTCTCCCTGATTTCTTTGAGCTCTCTGTTTATGGATTCCATGTATGTGTCCATTGATCTTTGTGTATTCTCATCCTGGTCTCTCCGTTCCTGTATTTCTCTTTGATTAGCATCCTCACTTTCACGAATATCCTGTAGTTCTCTTTGAGTGTTCTCAGCCTGTTCACGCCATTCCTGACTTTCTCTTTGTCTGTTCTCAGCTAGCTAATGCAATTCCTGTCTATCTCTTTGACTGATCTCAACCTGCTCATACAATTCTTGTCTGTCTCTTTGACTGATCTCAACCTGCTCATGCAATTCTTGTCTGTCTCTTTGACTGATCTCAACCTGCTCATGCAATTCCTTTATTATTCTTTTCTTTCTTTCTTTCTTTTTTAATTTATTTTTATGGAGAAAATATTCTACAGAGGGGTTACAATTAGATGGGCAAGATAATGAGTACATTTCTTATCAAGCATTGTACCTCCTCCTTTGTTTCCCTTTCCCATCAGTTCCCAGACTCTCCCCCCGCCCCCCCCATCCTCACCCCCCACCAAAGGTGTAAAGTTCGTTTTCTACATGAGAACTTGTACTTCTCATTGTTGCAACAGGTCCACCTGTATCCTTATTTAAATGAATTGTTTTTTCCCCTTCCCCTCCACAAATTATACCGACATTGAATACAGTGAATGCAGGGGTTATACTGTGGAGGAGGGACATACAATGCAACAAAGAAATAATCTTATGAATGCAATAGAAACAAATGCATGAAAGAAAAAAAAAACATTTGAATATATATCTTAGGGTTCATTTTCCTAACATCACCTTAACTGACCTTTTCTGATTGACTCATACATATACTAGATATCGCAAATAAGGGAAACCATGGGACCTATGTTTCTTTGGGCTTGGCTTACTTCACTTAATATAATTTTTTCTTTTTCCATTTCCTAGCAAATGGGCAATGTCATTCTCTGTGATGGAGGCATAGAATTCCATTGTGTATATATACCACATTTTCTTGATCCATTCATCTACTGAGGGGCATCTGGG
>NW_012267476.1:245394-259207 GCF_000151885.1 Dipodomys ordii
TTGTTAATTTTTCGAAGAACCAACACTTTGTTTTGTTGATTCTTTCTATAGTTTTTTTTGGATTCTAATTCATTTAATTCTGCTTTAATTTTAATTATTTCTTTCCTTTCTAATCTCTTCCATGACCCACTCGTGATTCAGCAGCGTGTTGTTTAGCGTCCATGTGTTACAGGTCTTTCTTTGGTGGCTTTTGGTGTTGAGTTCTAATTTTATTCCCTTGTGGTCTCAGAGAATGCAAGGTATAACTTCAATGTTTCTGAATTTGGACAAGTTTGCTTTGTGCCCTAAAATGTAGTCTATTTTGGATAATGTTCCATATGCTGCTGAGAAAAACATGCATTCTGATGCTGTTGGGTGAAATATTCGGTAGATGTCTTAAATCTAGTTGATCTATGCAGTTGTTTAGATCTGCGGTTTCTCTGTTGAGTTTTTGCTGAGTAGTGGGGAGAGTGGTGTGTTAAAATCCCCAACAATTAATGTCTTTGGATCTATGTGGGATTTGAGGGAAAGTAGTGTTTCTTGGATAAATTTGGATGCTCCATTGTTTGGCATATAGATATTTAGAATTGTAATATCCTCATGAAGGAGTGATCCCTGTATGAGTATGTAGCTACCTTCTTTATCTTTTCTCACGAATTTTAATTTGAAGTCTATTTTATCTAATATTATGATTACAAATCCGGTCTGTTTATGGGGGTCGTTTGCTTGGTAGATTTTGTTTCAGCCTTTAACATTGAACATGTGTTTGTTTTTATGGGCAAGATGTGACTCCTGAAGGCAGCAGATAGAAGGATCTTGCTTTTTAAGCCAACTAGATAGTCTATATCGCTTATTTGGAGATTTAACTCCGTTAATATTGAGAGATAGGACTGAGAGGTATTTGGGAGTTCCTGCCATGTTATCCACCTTCTTGAGGGCTGTGAAAACTGGGTTCTTCCTTTGATTCTTGGATTCTCAGTTTGGGTGCAGTTTCTTGGCCTTTATTGGGATCTTATTGGTTTTCTATGGGTAGGACATGTTTAAGAATCCTTTGTGTGTAGGGCTGGTTTGGTGGAGATGTATTGTTTCCATTTTTCTTTGCTATGGAAGGTTTTTATTTGGCCTTCAGTTATGAAGGAGATTTTAGCTGGGTACAGTATTCTTGGCTGATAGTTGTTTGTTTTTAGGGCATGGCATAATCATTCCAGGCTCTTCTTGCTTTGGTTGTCTCTGCTTAGAAATCTGAGGTGATTCTAATTGTTTTTCCTTTATAGGTGATTAATCTTTTCTCCTTCACAGCTTTAAGGATCTTTTCCTTGGTCTGAGTTGATCCTGTGTGGATTACAATGTGACAGTGGAATCTCCTGTTCTGGTCTTGTCTATTTGCTGTTCTAAAAACTTCTTGTGTCTGAATAGGCCTATCTTTTTGCATGGTTGGGAAGTTCTCTGCTAGCATCCTGTTAAACAAATTTCCTAGACCATTAACTTCTGTTTCTAGGTGCTCCTCTACACCCATTATCCTCAGAATAAGCCTTCTGATGGTGTCTTCCATGTGTTTTATAGATCTATCATATTTCTTGGACTGGTCTTGGATGGTTGTATGTTCTTTCTCTATAATATCTAGGCTGTCTTTAATCCCCGAGATTCGATCTTTTGTTGTCAAGACTTTCTACTCTGTTTTTTATTTCTTTTCCTTCTAATAGGTCAGCTTTGATAGCTTCAAATTCTTTGTTGAGGCTTTGTTTTGGATCTTGTATGAACTTTTTTACTTCCTTAATTTGGTGTTCAGAGTTTATTCTCAAATAACTTAGTTGATTGGTTATGGTTTCCTTGGACTCCCATTCCTTCTGTTGGGTTCCATTCTGCATTCCCTTTGTGGTCTCCCTTACTTCCTTCAACTCTTTGTTAATGGATTCCATGAATGCCTTTAGTGATCTTTGTGTATTCTCATCCTGCTCTCTCAATTACTGAATTACTCTTTGATTAGTTTCCTCCCATTCATGGGATTCGTGCAGTTCTCTTTGAGTGTTCTCAGCCTGCTCATGCCATTCCTGCCTTTCTTTTTGAGTATTCTCAAGCTGCTCACACAATTCTTGTATCAGTTTTTGAGTAGCTTCTTTACTCTCATGATATTCCTGTATAAACCTTTGGGTTGCCTCTTTTCTCTCCTTATCACGCTCATACAGAGTTCTTTGTAGGTTTTCAGTCTTTTCCTGCATTGACCTTTTGTTTGCCTCCATTGACCTTTAGTTTGCCTCTTCTCTCTCCCTTTCACTATCATACAGATTCCTTTGTATGTTTTCAACCTTTTCATTTATCATGTTTGCTCGCAGTGTTTGTAGATCTATTTGGAAACTTGCCTCTGGATTTTTCATTATTTGTTCTGTCCCCTGATTAGCATAAGTGTTAGTTGAGATACCCAGACTTGCCATTTTTCTTGTGTTTTTCCGGCTTACTCTGCCAATTTGGGATGAAAATACCACCAGTTTTGTGATAGAACACTAACTTAAGGCAAGCATCAACCAAAGTCTGTATTTGCACAGTCAATAGTCTGCAGATACAATCTAGTTCAACAGATATATCTATTCAACATCAAACAACTATATATTAATGGGCTACGTACCGCAAAGAAGTATTTGGTAAACCAGAAATTATTAGGTTGAGGGAGAGATGTGGGTAAAAAATAGGAATAGAGTGATGTGGGAAGGCACAGGGAGAGTTAACTAAGTCCTAACCTCAAAGCAGGAAATAGGTTAGATAGGATGATAGTAGAGAGAGAGAAAAAAAGAAGAAATAGAAAGAGACCAGAGAAAATAGAAAGGTAAAAATTATATTTCTTTGGACTTGGCTTACTTCACTATTTCTTTATTTTTCTAGAAACAAACATGAGATTAAGAATAGGAAATTGTTCCATTGGTAATTACAGGTGGAATTTCAGCCAGTGTTGGGAATAATCTTGCTTATTGGACAATCGGACATGATACTATTGTAAAAAAATAAATATTGATTCATTACTTCTAAAAATATTCTGCAGAGGGGATGGGAAGGTGGCTTAGTGGTAGAGCGCTTGCCTTGCATGCCTGAGGCCCTGGGTTCGATTCTTCGGCATCACATTAGCAAAAAGAAAAAAGCCGGAAGTGGCACTGTGGCCAAGTGGTAGAGCACTAATCTTGAGCTGCAGAGCTGAGGGACAGTGACCAGGCCCAGAGGTCAGGCCCCATGACCGGTCCCAAAAAAATAAATAAAAATTAAAAAAAAATTAAATAAAAATATTCTGCAGAAATGAAAACAAAATATTGAGAGAAGATCATGGATATAATGAGAGAAGGGAAGGGATATAAAGGAGACGTGAAAAACTTAAAAATAAAAATACTTAAAATATTATATAGGTATAAAGAGGTAGTACTCCTATTAAGGAATTTAAGTCTAAGAGGTTTTGAGTTGAGTAATAAATTTGTGGATTAAGTGTGTACACAATGGGGGATAAGGTCTTATATTCGACTACGGGTTTATCTGAGGATGTGCAGAACAACAATTAAGTCACATAAAGAACAATGAAAGAGAAAAAAAGGTGAAGAGGATAAGAAAGAAAAAAAGTTCAGGGGTTCAGTAGAGCTAAATGAAAAACAAAAAACAAAAAAAAATTTTTAAAAGAAAACACACACACCAATATACTCCTAAAATAAAAAATATAAGAGGAAAAAAAGTAACTAGAAAACATTTTTTTTCAAATAAGGTACAAATTAAAAATTAAAAGAAAGTTTTAGAAATTTTTTTTTTCTAAAAGGTACAAAAAAAAACAGAAAAAAAGTTCTTTGGTTTTTGGTTAGGGTGGGAAGAATCCTGTATCTCCCTTGTGGCCCTAACCAGCCTCTTGTTGTAGCTCTGGTCTGCTTGTGGTGCTTGATTTTCTTGTGGCTTGGTTGGTTTCTTAAGTAAGTTTGTTTGAACAGGCAGAAAAATGCTCTGCTTTACCCAGGATTTTGTGATCCTCCTCCCAGGTTAGTTCAATGGGAGGGAGATCTGCTTTGAGTATCACAAAAGAGGAAGATGGCTTTTTCCTCATTTGAAGATGCTATGATGGGGCGAGGTTCTGGGTAGAGTTGAGGCCTTTCAGCAAACAGTAGCTTTTCCCGGGGGCTAGCTTGTGAGAAACTCACAGAGCTCAGCCTGGAACCACTCTCAGGGTTTATGTTTACTGAATTTCAATTGATTGTGGAGGCTGCTAAATGGAGGTGCAGCCTCTGGCTCTGATTACTCAGTGAAGAAAGCCACTCCTGGGGCTGGTGTCCGCGCTGGGTGACTTTTCCCTAGGTGGAGCTGAGTCTGGCAGGTCAGGTTAGGTTCTTGTGACCCACTAAACGACTCTAGTTTTCTTCCAAGGCCTGAGTTGGAGTTAGCAGCTTTGTCAGTATCCAAGATGGAGATCTCCGGTACTGGGGGGGAGGGGTGGCCTTCCCTCCTCTGCTTCCTGAGAAGGAGTGAGGACGTTAGGCTTCTACTCACACCAAGTCTTGGTTCCTGGGTCGTCTCTGGTCTGCGAACTGCAGGATGAAGATGTCTGCTCCTTGTCAGTTCTTGCTGGTGTTGAGTAGAATCCGCTCAACCGCCACATCTGGCTCCTTCGTTCCTGACTCTCTATTTTGCAGGTATGGCGACTACGTCCACCTCCGCCATCGCTGCTGCTGCAGCGGTGGCTACTGGCAAGTGCTCAGATCTTTCTCCTTGCCTGGATTTTCCCTCTCTGGCCTAACTCTCTGTCCTGTGATGGCACACTTGGTATGATTCTCTGGCTTAGAACTGTTCCCTGGAACTCTAAAACTGCTTTCTATGCAAGAGCTTGTTTAGCCTCCAGTTTCTCCTCCACCATCTTCCCTGAAGTCTTGAGACACATTTTATTAACAAAAACAAACACATACTCAAACTGAAAGGCTGGAAGGAAATTTTTCAAGCAAATGGACACCATAAACAGGCCTCAGTAGATAAAATAAAATTAAAATTAAATTTTAGTAGGAAGAGACATTACATATTGATAAAGGCATTTCTCCATTAGGAGGATATAACAAGTCTAAATATCAATGCCCTGTATCCTGGAGCACCCCACTTCATCAACCAAATATTACTTAACCTAAAAACACATCTCAATACATCATTGTCATCTATCCATTGTCATCCATTGTCATCCTGGATATGTCATCCAGGAAAAACTCAACCAAGAAATTGCAGATCTATATAACTACATTGACCACCTAGCCCTAACAGACATCTACATGATATACATTCAGTGTCAGAATATACATTATTTGCAACAGCTCATGGAAGATTCCTCAAAATAGAACATATCCTATGTCACACAGACATTCTGTCCAAATTAAAATACAAATTTATTGAATTCCCATACCTTGTCAGACCACAACAGAATAACATTAGAATTAAACAGCTAAAGCAAAAAAATCTCAAACCATGAAGACTGAACAACACGTTGCTGAATTACCAGTGGGACACTGAAGAGATTAGAATGGAAGTCTGAAAGTTTCTAGAATTTTACAAAAATGAACACACAATATACCTGCTCCTCTGGGACACATTAAATGCAGTACTTAGAGGAAAATTTATAGCTCTGAGTGCCTACATCAAGCAATTGGGGAAATCCAAAATCAGTATTTTAATTCTGTACCTCAAGTTCCTTGAAAAAGGAACAAGCCCAAACCCAAAGCAGTAGACAGAAACAAATAAAAACTTCAATAAGAAATAACTAAAGACAAAATAAAAAATAGAAAGGTCAACCAAACAGAGTTGGTTCTTTGAATAAATTAACAGACTTGACAGACCCTTACCAAATCTGACTAAAAAGAGAACTTATATAGATGTAAACATAAATAGAAAGCCCAGAGATTGGGAGAAGTTCTTTACTTGCTCTGCAACAGACAATGGCCTCGTATCTCAAATATACCTAGAGCACCAAAAATTAACCCCCCCATAAGCAAATCCTCAAAGAAACCACAACTCTGATAATAAGTGGGATAAAGATTTAAAGAGAGACCTCTCTGAAGAAGAAATATGAATGGCCAATAGACACATGAAGAAATACGCAACATTTCTGGCCATAAGTTGATGTTAGGTGAAATGAACCCCAAGTTAAGGACTCAAATGTTTTTTCTTTCTTACTATTTATAATGTATATTTATATTTCTTTGTAGCTTTGTATGTTCCTCCCCCATGGTATAACCCCTGCTTTCACTGTATTTGATGTTGGTATTATTTGTGGAGGGAAAGAAAAAAAACAAATCGTTTCAATAGGAATACAGGTGGACCCATTGCAACAATGAGATGTACAAGTCGTTATATCGAAAAATGAACTTTACAACTTTGGCCAGGGAGGGGGTGTGGGGGGCCGGGGGGGCAAGATGGGAAGGGATGGGAAGGGGAAACAAAGGAGGAGGCAACAATGCTTAATAAGAAATGTACTCATTATCTTGACCATGTAATTGTAGCCCCTCTGTACTGTATTTTCACAATAATAACAACAATAATAATTAAAAAAAGAAATGCAAATCAAAGCAACATTGATATTCCATCTCACCTCATTTAGAATGACCATTTTGAAGAAAAGTAATAATAACAGATGCTGGGCTAGTGGGGATCTGGCCAAAAAGGAACTTTACTACAGTATTGGTGGAAATGTAAACTTATTCAAATACTCTGTAAATAAGTATAGAGGTTCCTCAAAAGAGTTCCCCTATGACCCAGTAATCCCACTCCTGGCCATTTACCCAAATTACCACAAACAATGCCACACTAAATCTACCATCACAACTATGTCCATTGTAGCATTATTTACCATAGATAGGATAGGGAACTAACCCAGATGTCCCTCAGTAGATGAATGGATCAAGAAAATGTATATATTCACAACAAAATTCTATGCTTCCATCAGAAATAATAACATTGCCCCATTTGTAAGGAAATGGAAATACTTGGAAAACATAATATGTCAAACAAGCCAGACCCAAAGAATCATAGGCTACATGTTTTCACTCATTTGGAAAAACTAGAATATGTCTAGGATATTCTTAGAAAACATAACAATAGCTCAATAGCTATATGTATTTCACCATATAAAATGATGCTTATCGAAATGAGCTCCAAGAAATGGGTATAAGCTGATTGTATAGTGAACTATTTTTAGTTATTTCTATTTACTTTTTCCCCTTTGGTTTACTCCCTGTAGTCACTGTTTTTCATTTCTGTACCCTTTGTCTTATACAAAGTTAATCTGATTTGGGGAAAGCAAGGGAAATCACAGAAATGGTGGGACAAAGATTAACCAAAGCAACAGTGTTACTAGACACTATGTGAGAAATGAACTTTACAACTTTGGGGAAGTGGGATGTTGGGGTTGGAGGAAGCAGGAGAAAATGAGGAATGGGTAATAGTGTTCAAAAAGAAATGTACTCATTACTTATGTAATTGTAACCCACCCCTCTATATATCACCTTCATAATAAAAAACATAAAAACAATAAGAGAGCTCACACAAATATATAAAATTAGAGACAAAAATGAGACACCACAACAGAAATAAGCAAAATTGAGACTGTTATAAGAGAGTACTTTGAAAACCTTATGCCAATCACCTGGAGAATCCTGGAGAAATTTTTGTTTTACTATACTTGAACTGAACCAAGAAGTGACACAGAAGTAATGAAAATGAAATGTCAATAAACCACTTCCCATACTAGAAAAATCTAGGACTCAATGGATTTACAATAAAATTAAGGCCTTCAAAGAACTTACAATACTCATCTAACTTTTCAATAGAATAGAAAGGGAAAGGAAATTATCAAACATTCTATGAAGCTAGAATTAAACTCTTCTCCAAAACAGATAGGGACTCATCAAAGAAAGAGAACTATAAACCAAACTCTTTTATCAGCATTGATGCAGAAGTTCTCAATAAAATTCTCACCAACAAATTGCAACAACTAACAAAAAAATCATATGCTATGATCAAACAGGATTCATCTAGGATACAATTGGATTCAATATACTTGTCAATAAACATAATACAAACCATCAGCAGAAGCAGGGGCAAGAACCATATGATCATATATATGGATGTAGAAATAGCTTTTAACAAGCTCCCCTTTATAATTAAAAGGTCTGAGATGCTAGGAATGCATGGAACTTTCCTCAATATAATACAGAGTACATATATGACAGATAATTAGCATTTACCTAACAGTGGAAGCATGAAGACATTAAAATCAGGAATGAGACAAGGATGTCCACTCTCTTTACTAGTCTTCAATATAGTAGTGGACTTTCTAGCAAGAGCAATAAACAAGAGAAAATCATAAAAGGAATCCAAATAGGGAAGAAGTAAAACTATCCCTTTTTACAGATGAAACGATCCTGTAGTTAAAGGACCCTATAACTTCCTCCCTCAAGTTAGTAAAGGTGATGCTAACCTTCAGCAATGTAGCAGGGTATAAAACATACCACAAGACTCAGTAGTTTTTTCTGTGTTACCAACAATGGGAAGATCCAGGCTGAAATCCAAAAAACAAACACATATGTATTAACCTCAAAATCAAATCGAATCTAAACAAAACAAAACAACAACAATAAAACTAGGAATTAATTTAACTAAAAATGTGGAGGACCTCTACTGTGAGAACTTTAAAAATCTAAAAAGGGAAATTGAAGGAGATTCAAGGAAATGGAAAGTCTTTCAATGCTCCTGGTTGGAAGAATTAACATTGTGAAAACTGCAGTCGTGCCCCCAAACAATTGACAATGCAATACCCATCAAAATCCCAACAATATTTTTCAATGCAGTAGAGTAAGCAATCCAACTTTAATATGGAATTACAAAATTACATATGAAACAGAAGGCTTAGAAATGAACTCATGGGCCTATAGTCATCTTACACACACACACACACACACACACACACACACACACACACACACACACACACACTGGGATTCTATTCACCCACCCAAAAGGATGACTTTTCATCAGTCTTAAGGAAAATGAAAGGCTTGGGAAAACTACTAGGAGAAAGGAATGCAGACTCAGAGAAATATAGGTTTCATGGATTCATTCATTTGTAGCTAGAAGGTGCCTACAAACCAACAAGTAAACAAGACAGATTCTACCTTGTCCCAGTTATAATGGCGATTATCAAGAAACCTAACAATAGCAAATCTGGCATGGATGTAGCCAATTGGGAACTCTATTACACTGTTGGTGGGAAATTAAACTTGTTCAACCACTCTGGAATGCAGTATGGAGTTTCCTCAAAAAACTAAACATAGATCTCCCTTATAACCCAGTAATTCCCCTCATGGGCAGTAATCCAATAAATAACAAACAAGCTCACATTAAAGCTACCAGCATAACCATGTTCAGAGCCCAGGCTCAGAGTTCAAGGACTAGAAAGAAAGTTGCCACTGCTGGTATTTGTTTCTGCAAATATGAACTTTTTGAGATAAGATACCAAATCATTCTATTTGCTGTAGCTAGGATAGGACTTATATGTAGTGGGTGATAAAATGGCTTCTTTGTTGAATGTTAGGAAAAGATGTAGGCAGTACAAGAAAAGGGGGATTTTTTTTGTTGTTGTTGGTCACGGGGATTGAAGGCTGGGCTTGGGCACTGTCTCTGAGTTCTTCAACTCAAGGTGAGTGCTTTCCTTCTTGAGCCACAGTGCCACTTCCTTTTTTGGTTGTTAAATGAAGATAAGGCAACAATGCTTAATAAGAAATGTACTCATTATCTTGCCCATATAATTGTAACCCCTCTATACTGTATTTTCACAATAAGAAACAAATTAAAAAGAGTTTCAGGGACTTTCCTGACCAGGCTGGCTTTGAACTGCAGTCCTCAGATTTCAGTTTCCTGTGTAGCTAGGATTACAGCTGTGAGCCACTGGCACCAGGGTAAAAATGGGGGATTTTTATAAAAGAAGAAAATCCATCTATTCTCCTGTGTCTAAACCTCAGATATCAGTATTAGAACACTACATCCTCAACTAGTTTCATCAGATATTTGTAAATTTTCTCTTTTTCTTCATGTGGGAATACTGCAGTCAATATCAACTGAGCTGTGGGACTGGATCAATTGTATGGTAATTGCTAGCACCTAAGTCAAGAACTGTTACATCAAAACAAATGAAACCCTCATTTGGAATAATTGTTTTCTCTCTTTATTACAAATCTGTGCTTGATTACTTCCCAATGTGATATTGGACCTCCTAACAGAGTGATGACATTTTCTTTCTTTTCAGCAATTGGCCTTCTCCCACATGTGGTCAAATATGTAAGAATTCAAATATTTCCATTGATAATTCATTAAGTTGACCTCTAAGACAATGTGCATTTCTAGAATTTGGTCTGCTGTCTTGTTCTTACATGCCCAGGCTTTCTATGATTTATTTGTTCTACAAGGAATTCTAGTTTCCAATCGTCATGTGACCAATTTTAGTCTGTCTCATCAGTCTTTCTGACCCTCTCTCTGGAGTCTCATTTCAGTCTGCCTAATAAGAAATATATTAGTTATCAGCTAAATGACTCTCAGCTTCTCTTTTTTGCCTGACTTCATGTAGGCTGTGATAGCATCTCTGACTGGCTGTGCTTACTGGAGTTTTTGTTGTTGTTGTTGTTTCTTTGCTTGTTTTTCATTTCTTTTAGAGATCTAGGATAACTATACAAGGTAGTAGCTTCTCCGGGCCCCAGTGATCCCCTGGGCTAGAGTCAATGGGTTTTTCTCCTAAAGATACAAAGAACAGCTGACTAAATTCCTGCTTTAATTGTCTCAAAATGAGGCAATCTGGCATCCTTGCAAAGCCATGAATAATCCTCTGTGACCACTTACAGAAATGGTCTATCCAGAGATGGCTTTTCAAGGTTGACTGTGAAAAATGTTCCTTTCCAAGTCACCACCATAAAACAGATCACATCCCTGGGAACAGACTTTGGAAGGAAAGTTCCCCTTCCTTCCTTCTCTTATGATCGATCAAACCATAATATTCTGCAGTTGTGGTCAGCCTGGAGCACATTTCCCCAAGAATATTCTGTAGTGTAAAAGAGGACTGTCAAAATAAAGATGAAAATACTTGTCTACCTCAGACTGATTTATCTTGCTTATATCTGTTGTTATTTTCATTACTTCAAAGACATGGATAATTTATACTTGGGATTAGACAAGTGGCAAAGGATTAATGCAGTAAACATTCAGTTTACTTCCATATATCCAATATAATATTTAATCCCTTATAGAAAATTAAAACCAACTGTAGAAACAATGTCAGAAATATACAATAAGCCTCAATATATATAATCTGGCACACATACACCATCATCTACTCAGAAATTCAGTCTTTCTATAAATATTTATTTGGTATAAAATAATGAATATGACTTTTAAGTGTCATCTGAAATACTCCTCATGTATATAATTGTGTATAATTTTATAAATGTGACCTAGACAGGAATTTAATATGCATGTAGAAATCAAATTTCCACAATTTAAGCTAAATGTATTGTGTGGTGTGAATTTTACCACAGTGCTGAACCCTTCCACTTAATACCAAGAGTCATGTGCAATAATTTATTATTTGATGTTAAGATGAGTGCTAAGTGTAGAATACACTTTGAATTATTACATTAATTCACAGAAATGAAACAATAATGATATATTATTTGTTTCAATTCTAAAGCTTCTCAATTTTACAATTCATGAAATATAGTATTAAAATTAATTTCATTCTTGTTTTCTATAGCTGCTAAAATTAAAATTATATATTAAACATTCAATATTAAGAAATCAGTAATAAGTAACCTATTAATACAGTTTAAAACAGTTTAATACTATTAAACTGTGATTTGAATTATAGTTCTAACAAATTGTGATGTAAAATCACTTAATAGAACTATGGATAATATTTTTAAACTTACTTGCTTGTTATTTGTTTCCTAATTGTGTCATTTGTTATTCTTGGTCCAAGTCATCTCTTCACCTTAATTGTTTAGTTTTATATTTTATCTCTATTGGTTTGCTGATTGTGCATTTTGTTTTCCCTTTTTAATGACTGACATGAGGCTGAAAATCTGTATGCTAATTTATTACTTCCTATGTTAAAGTAAAATAACTGCTCTCCACAGGTGTTTTACTCTTCTTTGTATAGTACAATATTTTCCGCACTCCCATCTCCTGTATTGCTGCTCTCATGTATTTTATTTCAGTTTTTATTTAAATTTAATTGTCAAGGTAAAGTACAGAGGGGTTATAGTTACATAAGTAAGGTAATGAATTCATTTCTTTTCTAACTTGTTACGCCTTCCCCCATTTTTCTCCCACTTCCCTCCCAATGCCCCCCTAAGATTATTTCCAACATGTTTCCTTGTGAGTATCATTGTTGCATAGGTTCCCCATTTTTCCTTTGTTTCACCATTTTGTTTTTTCCCTTTCACTTTCCTAATTCAGATCAACATATTTACAATACCCAGGATATCAAAATCAAATATCATGACTACAGGGGAAAAACCATAGGTGGGGAAAACACAAAAGGATAAAAAAATCACGGAGTACATTAAGAACAGCAACAACAAAGAGCATGCCTTGCAGTTCATTTCACTTGGAATCACCTTACATGGTCATATGTACATAGCTATTAAGCTATTCTGCTCATCTACTAAGATTATCCTTGATGTACACAATAATGCTCCCCTATTACCCAGTAATCCCACTTCTGGGCATTTACCCAAGTGACCACAAACAAGGCCACACTAAAGCTACCAGCATAATTATGTTTATCAAAGTATTATTTACCATAGCTAAGGTATGGAATCAACCCACATGCTCCTCAATAGATGAATGGATCAAGAAAATGTCACATACACACACATACACACACACATAAATGGAATACTATGCTTCTGTCAGAAAGAATGATACCACCTCATTTGTAAGGAAATGGAAGATCTTGGAAAAAAATCATATTAAGTGAAGTAAGCCAGACTTAAAGAAACACAGGTCCCATGATTTCCCTTATTTGTAATAATTAGTTTACATCAAGGATAATCTCATGTATTTTATTTAATTTTATTTTATTTGTGAACATACTGTACATAGGGGTTACAATTAAATGGGCAAGATAATGCATACATTTCTTACCAAGCATTGCAGCGTCCTCCCTTCCCAGCCTCCCCCCTCCCACCCCACCCAATCCTTCCCCCCCGATCCTCCCCCACCGACATTGTAAAGCTCCTTTTTCACATGACAATTTGTACTTCTCATTGTTGCAACAGGTCCACCTGAATCCTTAAATGACTAGTTTCTCCCCATCTCCTCCATAAGCTATACCGACATCAAATATATTGAAAGTGGGTGTTATACTGTGGGGGAGGGACATACAAAGCAACAAAGAAATAAACTTATAAATGCGTTAGAAACACATGCATGAAAGAAAAAAACATTAAAATACCTATCTAAGGACTCATTTTCCTAACATCACATTATCTGACTTTTTCCGCTTGACGCATACATATACTAGATATTGAAAATAAAGGAAGCCATGGGACCTGTGTTTCTTTGTGCCTGGCTTACTTCACATAATATAATTTTTTCCAAGTTGTTCAATTTCCTAACAAATGGGGCAATGTCATTCTTTCTGATGGAGGCATAGAATTCCATTGTGTATATATACCACATTTTCTTGATCCATCCATCAACGGAAGGGCATCTGGGTTGGTTCCATATCTTAGCTATGGTAAATAATGCTGCAATAAACATTGTTGTGCTGGTAGCTTTAGTGTGGTCTTGTTTG
>NW_012267476.1:266452-272128 GCF_000151885.1 Dipodomys ordii
CGGTGCTGGGGAGGGAGGGGTGGCCTTCCCTTCTCTGCTCCCTGAGAAGGAGTGAGGATGTCGGGCTTCTACTCACGCCGAGTCTTGGATCCTGGGTCGTCTCTGGTCTGCAAACTGCAGGATGAAGCTGTCTGCTCCTTGTCGGTTCTTGCTGGTGTTGAGTAGAATCCGCTCACCCGCTGCGTCAGGCTCCTTTGTCCCGGACTCTCTGTGTGAGCGCTCAGGTATCGCCCGGCTGCGGTCTCCACCGCAACCCTGCCGCCGCTGCCGCCGGCGGCTGCTGGCTAGTGCTCAGATGTGTATTCTTGCCTTGGCTTTCCCTCACTTGTCTAACTCTCTGTCCTGTGATGGCACACTTGGTGTGTTTCTCTGGCTTAGGACTGTTCACTGGAACTCTAAAACTGCTTTCTATGCGAGAGCTTGTTCAGATTCCAGCTTCTCCTCCGCCATCTTGTCTCCCCAGCTTGCTTCATTATTTATCACCAGAAACTCTTAACCATTAAACACCAATCTGCCCAAACTGACATAAGAGAGAACTATTAACAGAACACACAAGTATACTTGGCATTCTCTAGCTGGAAATAGTAAAAATGGCATCTTTGCTTGGTGGAAAAATTTTCTGAGAACCTCTATGTACTTAGTTCTAAGTGTTACTACAAGAATTATAGATGGTTTGTGCTTGCACCTGCACATTCTAGCTTTGGTTATCCCTTTAATAATAATTACTAGAGTTGACCTGTCACAGACTGTCCTCTCATGTTACAGCTGAATAAACTCGAGAGCTAAAGTCACATGCTTAGCAACAGAATCATAGTCTATAGAACAACCTATATAAGTAGATGTATGTAGCTTAGTAGTAGGCAGAATGATTTATTTTTTTTCTGATATCTAAGGAAGTCCATAAGGAAGATAGAGCAGAAAAAATAATCTATTATTCAACTGTAGGTAGAAGTATAGGCAATATTCAAATCAGAGGGACAAGTTCTAAAACTATCTGCTATTAGGAATTTATCTGTAGAATGGTATGATAATATGGCCATTTTTTGGTCAGTTATGGGACCTGAACTCTGGGCCTGTGTGTGGTCACTCAGCTCTTCAGCTTAAGGCTAGTGCTCTATGAGCCCTATGAGTCCTATGAGTCCTGCAAGTCTTAACATTGTACTTCCTTAGTGATGTGATAGGAATTTCAGCCTTACTGGACTTAATATTGTTTTCTACATCCTTTTCTAGCACCTGGCAAAAATTATGATACATAGTTACAGAATGAAAATGTAATGCCATCTTAAGAAAGTAATTTCGGGCTCTGGGAATGTGGCTTCATGGTGCAATGATTGTTTAGTATGCATGAAACCCTGGGTTCAATTCCTCAGAACCACATAAGCAGAAAAAGAAACACTGGAAGTGGTGCTGTGCCTCAAGTGGTAGAGTGATAGCCTTGAGCAAAAAAGAAAAGCTCAGGAATAATTCCCTAGTCCTGAGTTTAAGCCCCAGGACTGGTAAAAAAAAATGCGTATAGTTAGTAAATACAAAATAAAGAACCCATACTTAGAATATATAATTACTCCTTCCTTCCATACTGATACCTGACAATAGTCCCTAATTCATGTACTTTACTTATATTAGGATACTGTGTTGAAAAAAAAAAAGTTTTGTTCATTAGGTCATGGCAATTAATGCCAGGAATGTGCTCAGATGTCAGGTGAAGATTAATTCTGGAAATTCAAAGATTCCAGGCTAATCACACTGCTAATCACAGTGAGAAGGGTAGTCTAAGTGAGATTTAGAAAACTTTTTGGTCACTCATGGCACCAAAAAGTCAGAGGCTAAGTAACAGTTGTGACAGAAGAGAAGGAATAACTCCAGCTGGAAGGAACAAATGATAGTAACTAAGGTATACCAGAAACTGTTCTAGGGAACCATTTTTGGTTATTGAAAAACTAGTTATCAATTAGGCTTATTCCTGATTGGCTGTAGCATTCTACAGCTTTAGGCTAGTTCTTAATCTCTGTGTGATAAATGTATCTCCTTCTATGCTGTTCTTTCATAGCTGATCTCCTTTGCTTTCTAAAAATCTGTCTTCCTATATTCCTCTATATGAATATTGCCTAATACTAAATGACACCTACACAGATGGCAGAGGATGCTAATGTAAGAGTGCCATAGCTCATGAGTCATTAATGTAACAACATGGAAAAGGAGGACATATTTATCGCTACCTCAATTTTTCTGAAAAGCTGCGATGTCATCATTTGATTCAAATTTCCGTTCTTTATCTACATAGTGTCATTAAGTACACATAAACACAACTATGAGCTGGGTGCTGGTGGCTCACGCCTGTAATCCTAGCTACTCAGGAGGTTGAGACCAGAGGATTGTGGTTCAAAGCCAGCCTAGTCAGAAAGTCCATGAGACTCTTATCTTCAATTAACCACCAGAAACCTGGAAGTGGTGCTGTACCTAAAGTGGTAGAGCGCTCAACTTGAGAGCTGAAGAGCTAAGGGACAGCACTTAGGATCAGAATTCAAGCCCCACAACAAACAGAAAAAGTGAAAATATGACTAAGTTTCCCCAAAAGCAACAATGAAGTCAATAGTAATCTTGCCAAGCAGAAAAAAAATAATTCCAAAATGATTCAGTGCACCTACTTTTGCTGAGTTATTTAAGTTATGGCTTCTTTGCTGGACATATTCTCTTCTTCTAAAAATGGTCAAATATTAGCTTCACTTAATATTTCTTGGTTCAAAAGAGAAGTCCATACAGTTGATGTCACTTGGCTTTCTTACTATCTCAGTTCAAAGCCAACTCAGGCAGGAAAGTCTGTCAAACTCTTATCTGGAATTAAACACCAAAAAAGCCAGAAGTGGAGTTTTGGCTCAAGCAGTATAGTACTAGCTTTGGGGGAAGGTGGGCAGGAAGACAACTGTTCAAGGACAGGGTCCAGCCTCTGGGTTCAAGCCCCACAGCTAGCACAAACTAAACAAACATGCAAACAAAAAAAAACAGATATTTCTTTGGGACCCTCCTTAAAGGAGTACTAGTCTTAGAAGAGGCTGCTTTTTCTGATCATTCTCACTGGATCCTGCTTTGGGGAATCCTTATTGCTATGGAGAACTCAGGACCAGAATAAAGGAATGGATAACTGACTGCTGCAACAAGAGAATCATCTCAGGAGTGAAATACCCATCCATAAGACACTTTAAAACCTCCATGTCTTTGTTTCTTTGCAGTAGAGCACATTTAAAACAACTTTATTTCCTTTTTTCTTTGCTGGCCTTCAAATGACACATTGTTTTCTTTTGTAATACTCTCAACTAGAAGTTTACAGAAAAGTTTTATATGAGTAAAGAACACACTTGAAAAAGGGACAGAGTTTCCTTCAAGCTGTGGAATCTTGTACAGTTAAAAGTAAAGCACAAGTTAACTTGAACTTTGTCATTCTTCTATGTTCAATTCCTCCCCTGGGATCAGTTTCCATATCCAGTAACAGTTACTTCCAGTAACAATCTATGGTGCTGCTTGAGGTATAATGAATGTTTTCTGGCTTCGTTGAAATAGCACAAGAACACCTTTGGACATGAGGTAACACAACTTAGTAAAGAGAAAATATGAAATTTAAATTGCTTATACATACATTATCCATGAGTACATTGAGTTCAAACTTCATAAGTGCTCTGTAAGTTAAAGCAAATTTTAAATTCAATTTAAAATTTAAATTTTCAATATTAAATTAATGATTCTCATATCATATTTTGTGAGTGTATATGCTGTGCATTATTGCCGAAGTGTACATGAGAAACAATAGCAATAATAGGAGAAAGAGAAGTTCTGTGTTTAAGTATAAGGGTTCAATACAATATAGAAGACTCTACAAATAAGACAACATTGAACCAATAAAACCAAGTCCAGTATTTATGAAAGTGATGTAGTGAAAGCATTACTCCTCAGTGGAGCATGAAGTATGAGGCCACTCCCTTTCTAAATCACACTTGCTAATCACACAAATTTGTAAAAAGTAGAATGGAAATATGATTCTGGTTCCAATGCAAGTCAGATTAAGAGCATGGACTTAACTGGAAAGAAATTCCATCTTGAGAGAGCAAGGATTATACAAGCAATGAACTGGTGGCTAAGATCACATTTCTTTTTCTTTCCTTTTATTTTTTTTTTGTTGTTGGTCTTGGCACTTGAACTCTGGGCCTGAGCACTGTCCCTCTGCTATTCAGCTCAAGCCTAGTGCTCTACCACTTGAGCCACAGTGCCACCTCCAGTTTCCTGGTAGTTAATTGGAGAAAAAAGTCTCCAGGACTTTCCTACCTGGGCTGGCTTTGAACCCCAATCCTCATATCTCACCGCCAACTAGCTTAAGATCACATTTCTAACAGTGTACATTCAGGATATGTAATGTGTATGTTCATCTATTTTTATATGAATTCTTGAGTTAAAAATCTGGGCTATAGCTTAGACTTTACACTCACAAAAATGTTTGTAGTTTAAAAGTTGATGCTCCTGGAAAAATAAAATCTAAGAATGTAAAGGAGTCTGGGAAGTTCAAGTTTGTATCCAGCCTGGGCAGAACAGTCTTAGAGACACTACCTATATTTAACCAGCCAAAAGCTGGATTGGAAAAATGGTTCAAGTGATTGAATGCCAGCCATGAGCAAGACTGCTGAATAAGAGCTTGAGGCTTTTGCATACATACATACAAACATACACATACACACAGAGGCACTTATATGTGCACACACAAATACACAAATGAAACAACTCTCAGCATATGTAAAAAAGTTAGGAAACAATAGAAAATATGTACTGAGTAAGACTAGAATCAAGTGATAGTTCACTTGAGGACTTTGTAATATTAAAAATTTTCTTCAAAAAAGTTTGAGAATATTACATAGGTAGGGAACAGAGATAGTAAGAGAGTCAAGTAATCATTATTAAAGGGATCAGATCCATGGAGGAATGAATCAGAGACCAATGCAGGTGCATCGGACAATGTTCATATCCTGTATCAAATGTTAGAACATCTTTGAAAATAGTACATAAACAGTCTGAGCCGTCAGTGTAGTGGATAATATCACTGGAGAAGTTCAGAATTGGTAGTCTGTATCTAGATTAAATAAACCAACAAACTATGGCAGGGCAATGTGATACAAGCCTGGAATTCTAGCACCCAGACTAAGACAGGAGATTAGAGAGTGGAATTACATAGCTATACCTTCCCTGGACCAGGTAATATAATTTTGTATCAATAAAATAAACCAAACAACAAGAAAGGAATACACAGTTGGAAGTTTGGGCTAATTTTTTTTCTTTTTATTTTATTTTACTTTATTTGTGAAGATACTGAACAGAAGGGTTACAATTACATGGGCAGGATAATGCGTACATTTCTTACCAAGCATTGCAGCCTCCTCCTTTTGTTTACCCTTCACATCCCTTCCCAGCCGCCCCCCTCCCCCCCAATCCCAATCCTTCTCCGTCCCCCCTTCCCGCCGGCACCGACGTTGTAAAGCTCGTTTTGACAACTTGTACTTCTCATTCCTGCAACAAGTCCACTTGTATCTTTAAACAACTGGTTTTTCCCCATCTCCTCCTCAAGTTATACTGACATCAAATATAGTGAAAGCAGGGGTTATACTGTGGGGGAGGGACATACAAAGCAACAAAGAGATA